>NW_006925054.1:0-11424 GCF_000298275.1 Orycteropus afer afer | reverse complement strand
AATTTTTTCTTCACTTCTTTTAGGTTGTGAAATGCCAACCATGCTCTTCCCTTTTGGTTTTATAACTCCAGGTCTTTCACAAGTCTTATAATACTTTGTCTTCTTGACTCATACTTTGAAATCTTCTGTTCATCTCTTTTACTTATTTCTCCCGTTTGTTTTAGCCGCTCTACATTCAAGAGCAGATTTCAGAATCTCTCTAAAACCCATTTTGGTGTTTTCTTTCTGTCTTATCTTTTTAATGACCTTTTGGTTTCTTCATGTATGATATCATCCCACGACTTGTAGGGTCTTCGGTTATCAGTCTTCAGTGCATCAAAATAATTCTTGAGATGGTGTCTAAATTGAGGTAGGAATACTTTGGTTGCTCCTTGGAAGGAAGGTTGGGCAATCTACTTCCGTAGTGATACTGCCTCAGAAATCCAAGGAGGGTTCGCTATGAGTCGAGTCCAACTCAACAGTACATAACAACAACAACATACTTTGGTTGCACTTTGGCTCTAATGGACTTGTTTTAATTTTCTTCTGCTTCAATTTGAGCTTGCTTATAAGCAATTGATACATATAAAGCCGACTATTCCACAGGCAGCTGCTGGCCTTGTTCTTTTGCATTGTTTCTTTCTATAAATGTAATAAATTTGATGCCTGTGTATTTTGCCTGGACAGGTCCATGTTCATAGGTGCTGTTTATGTTGTCGAACAAAGGTAGTATCACGCAGTCGCCAGTGTGCATTATTTCTATCACCAAGGACGTATTTTCCAACGACTGATGTTGCTTCTTTGTTTCCAATTTTCACATTCTTAAAAAAAAACAAAAAAAAAAAACATACTCACTGCTGCCGAGTCGATTCGACTCATAGTAATTATCAATACAACTTCATTGCACATTTGATCAATTTCAGATGCAGAACTAAAAACTCACCACCGACGAGTCAGTTCCGACTCACAGTGACCCCTCCTCAGGTTTCCGAGGTGGTATCTCTATGGAAGTAGACTGCCAGTCTTCCTTCCAAGGAGTTGCTGGTGGGTTTGAACTGCCAGCCTTCTGGTTAGTCGTCAAATGCCTTAGGCACTACACCATCAGAGTTCCTTTAGACTGCAGAGGTTGATACAAATCCACAATTTCTTCACCTTTGGTGTTAATGGTTAGTGTATAGATTTGAATAATAATCATATTAACTGGTCTTCTTTATAGGCATATGGCTATCATCCTATCACGGACAGTGATGTACTTCAGAATAGATCCTGAAGTGTTCTTTTTGACAATGAATGCGAAGCACTGGTGACAAATTTGAAAACACATTATAAAAATATCATTCTATAATGAAACGCTGGCATTTATCTAATACTATAACTCTACTTTAGAGGTTTAAATCTTAATAAATCATCCCAACACATGGTAAATGAAAACTTAAGAACACTGATTTATATGCTATTTATCTTGGCATCTGCTACTTTTCCTAGGAAAAGAGAAAGCTGATATAAATACTGGTAAGCTAAACTTCTCAAATTTATTTCCAATGCCATCTTTTAAAAAATATTTGAAATATATTTTAAAAGATTTAATAACAATAAAAAAGCACAAACATTTAGACAAAATTTTAAATTAGGTTAATAAAATCTTTATGTATAAACAAACAAAACAGCTTACTTTTAAAATTATGTTCTTATAGTACTTTAAAACAACTAGGGAAATATCGATGACTAATGGGAGCTCTGGTAGCATAGTGCCTAAGGCACCTGACTGCTAACCAGAAGGCTGGCGGTTCAAACCCACCAGCCACTCCTCGGAAGGAAGGTTGGGCAATCTACTTCCATAGTGATACCGCCTCAGAAACCCAAGGAGGGGGTTGCTCTGAGTCAGGTTTGACTTGATGGCACATAACAACAACACAATAGAATTATGCCATTTTTTTCACATTTGATTTGATTTGGAGATAGTATATTATTATTGTAAGCATTGCAGTAAGTTTTCAATTTTAATTCCTGCTTTAGGTCTGAAATTGTATTTCTGTTAAGATTTTTCAATTGGAATAGAACTATTTTCTCTCCTGTTCTGTAGTACAAAATGTTATATGTCAATCTATCTAGAATGAAGTAGTCATAACCTTTAAAGATAAACTCTACATTGAATTATTAAAAAGAGTTACAGGTCAGGTATATAATTTGATAAACTATGTTCAAGTAGCTTTAGTGTTGAGTACTTTCCTTTATAGTCCAATTTTATAAAAATTGGTGATCCATGCTAATGAAACTATCTGGTTAACCAGAATATGCCATTTTTGTACCACTGTGACTTTCACTCTCCTCAACAGCATGGTCAGTAGAAAGAAAATATTTTAGGAGTCAGGAAGCCATGAGCTTATCAGTGGTATGACCATATGTACGTTACATAACCATTTTCAGCTTCTATTTTATCCTTCTAAAAACAAAGATGAAGGGTGGGGTATGGTATCTACTCCAAAGGATTTCATGTTCAAGGATGTGGTAGTTAAGGTTGTTGTCTACTTGGCTGGGTCTGGTTGAGTGGCTGGGCAGCTGGATGTAGTTATTCCCCATGGTGAAACTGGGAATCACCTCCATGGTGGAATCCACTGGAGCAGCTGAGTAGCTGCTTTAGGAATGTGGGCTGCTTCCAGTAGATAAGCAGCAGCTTTGGGTCTCTAGCTTTTTGGCACACTTGAACCCTGTGTGTAGCCGAGTCTTCATTCAGTAGCCTGTCATGTGCTACCAATCTCAGGATGTTCAATGGATTTGAATTAATGGCCTGTCGTGTGGTTTGGTAATATCTGGACTGTGCCTTTTCACTTGTCGACCTTGGGTTGGTCAGTCTCAGCAGCCAACAGCTGCCTGAGTGAAGAAAAGCCTCTAGCTTCATCGGGCTGGGAGCCAGAGGTAAAGCTGAGCCCAGGGTTGAAGGGCTTTCACCCAGTCCCTAGACCCTAGCACTTTGAACTCGGACTTCTAGCCTCCCAAACTGTAAGACAATAAACTCCTGTTTGTTCAAGCCATTCCCACTTGTGGTATATTCCAGTCAGAGTGGCATTAGGTAACCAAAACAAGGATTAAATCTAATAATAATCAGCACAGTAACTGTTAGTTAAGATGTGCCTAATAAATGTTAGATTGCCTTTACCTGTTCTGAAAAAAAAAAAAAAAACAGTTATTTAATATATACTTGCAAAAATGATAAAAGAAATTTTATGATAAAAGCCTTGGTTACAAATTTTGCATGAGATCATACAGGTTAAAAATCATTTCTATGTTTCCCTCCCTTCTGAGTTCCTGTGTTGGCAGCTCTGCCTCTGTCCTAAGACACTACTTCTGTTTATATTTTACTTGTATCTGATATAAGTTTATAAGTTTCCACTTATATTTTTCTTATTTGTGTTCTTGGTTTAAAACATCTACAATCTTTTATGGGACACAAAAAGATATGATTAAACATAAAAACTCTTTCTAAAAATCTAAAATAAGGAAGTTACCTTTCATGTTACATAATTCATTCAATGATTTTATCCATCTATCAATTATTTATTTATCCCCTAGGTAATCTAGGGGAGCTCTGGTAGCACAGTGCCTAAGGCACTTGACTGCTAACCAGAAGGCTGGCGGTTCAAAACCACCAGCCACTCCTCGGAAGGAAGGTTGGGCAATCTACTTTCATAGTGATACTGCCTCGTTAACCCAAGGAGGGGTCGCTATGAGTCGGGCTGACTTGACAGCACATAACAGTAACAACAACAAGGTAATCTAGATACTGAGAACATAACAATTCAAAACACAAAGTTCTTAATTTAAGAGGCCTTTATGCTAGCTGGAAAAACTGAAAAATAAATTTATATATAACACAGAGGTCTTCTCATTTTTCCCTTGGTAGTAACTCTTGAAAATAAAGTGTTTCCTTGGCTCCCATAAATCATGTAAACTAAAGTTATTTTATACTTTTTCAACTACTGAAAAGCATCAAAGAACATTATAGAATTTTATCTTTTAAAATGAATTCCATTGTGTATGTAATCTAACGCATTCCTTTTACAGATGAGAAAATTGAAGCCTAAAGAAACTAACTATTAGCCTAAAATAACACTATTGTGGCAAATCAGGATCAAAACCAAAGTCTCTTGATCTACCACATAACATAGCCTGCTGGTTAAAATTTTGGTAAGCTTATGAACACAAATAAAACTTCACAAGTAAAGAACTGCTGAAAATACACATCCACAACATTTAAAGACTTAGAATGTTGCTCTTAGTTGTCAATGAGAAGTTTATCAGCTTCTGAAAATTGTATCTATAAATAATTCTGACAACATCTTAAAGGGAAACATCATAAATCTCAGATCAAGCAGTCAGATAGCTTTTCTTCCAATCACTACAAGATACAATTCTCAAAATCTTTAGAGACTAAAGAGCTTTACTAGAGGAAATTATGCTAAAGAGGAAAGAGAAACAAAATAGAGTCATGATATTTATACTTGGTAAACTATCAAGTAGAAAATTCAGAGTCCTGGAAATTTAATATCTCATGTGAAGGACAAATTTCTATGTACATGTATACCTTCACAACAGTGAAACTGACAAAAGTGACTTTACCTGCTAGAGCCCACTCTCCTGTGCCATGGGTGTGCCCACTGTAATACAGAACATACGTATCGTGTCTAGGTCCATCCACAGTCCGAAGTTCAAGGAACGCTTTCAGCTTGGAATGCAGAGTATCAAAAGACAGTCCACTTGTGGAATAGTCGCATCCATAGGTCTCAATCATATGATATGCAAAAAATCTTTGGATGGCATTGAGCATGCCTGTAGACCTGAGATTTAACTCCTGAACATGTTCTGGTGGAAGAAGTGTTGGTTGACCATCAGGACTAAAGTGGGACAAAGAAAGATTATTTTGTGGTTTATGAAGTGTTCATTCTCTACCACCTCTTTATCCATCATTTATAATTGATTATTTAAGAATCATAATACCAAAACCAAACTCACTGCCATCGAGTCGATTTGACTCACAGTGCCCTTTCCTTGGGTTTCTGAGGCAGTATCTGTATAGAAGTAGACTGCTCAATCTTTCTTCCATAGAGTGGCTGATGGGTTTGAACCTCCAGCCTCTGGCTAGCAGTAAAATGCCTTAGGCACTATGAACCAGAGCTCCCAAGAATCATAATAGCTGCTACTAACTAACTGGTTGGGCAATCCTACTTCCGTAGTGATACTGCCTCAGAAGCCCAAGGAGGGGTCGCTATGAGTCGGGGCCGACTCGACGGCACATAACAACAACAACAACAACTAACTGGCAGATTTCTTTTTTTTAAAATCATCTTTTAAAATTCCTACATTGCTAAGAAGTACGCTTGGACAATCAATACTGGTTTCTTAAAATTGTATTCCTTGTCAATAAAATAATAACCAAACTAAAAGCTGGGAGAATAATTATCTCTAAATATTGACATTTGTACTCTCTGTTCTTTAGTCATTTCTGCCTACCAAATGACAGATATGGGACAAGACTTTTAAAAAATATAAGGTTATTATATTCATTTTGTTTCAAAAGTTTCAAGAACACCCAGGTTTATATTAAGAATTTTTTTTTCTTGAGAAATAAAATTTTAATGTAAAATATGGAAGCAGTATTTTAAATTATATATTTCTATAATGAAAAGTATGGGCCTTTTATAAAGCTGTATTCAAGTTTTATTAACTTAAAGTACATAACTTTTAGAAGAAATGATCTGTTAATATACTGCATTTTAAAACAATTATTAAAATTGAAGTCACTACCTTAACCTACTAAATACAAATTGAAAATTTAGACCTGATACTTAAACGAGTGTAAAATAGTACTGTAGTAAAGACAACAAATTAAGTCTTAAAACCAACAATCAAAACACTATCACTACTGAGATAACTATCACTCCTTTCCAGAAATTTGAATTTGAATTTCAGAATTCTGAAAACTTTACATTTAGCTTCATGTATTATCAATATTATTCTCCTAACATTTCAGTTTTCATTAAAAGAACAAAAAGATTTTGTTCCGTGTTTGTAACATTTCACTGTCATAAAAAAGGGAAAAAATAAACAAAATTACAATGGAAGAAAAATCTAACTATGTAAATTACTAATTCCACACATTCTTTCTGCATAGTTGTCACTTCTATTTACCCCTCTTTATAGCCTTCAATTTTTTATCAAACCTTAATATGGAAGAAAATATCTACTGCAAATAGTCTCTTTTCAGTTTCCTTGACAAGTATTTCAACTCAGATAAAAACTTTTAAATTTTTACCTCTAGAAAAGTATGATGAACGCTAGGTCATCAAAATTCATTAATGGCAAAGAAACTTTCTTGATTTCAGAGGTGGTGGTGGTTGTTAGTTGCCGTAGAAACAATTCCACCTCGTGGTGACCTCATGAGTTACAGAGTAGAACTGCGCCACAGGGTATTCTTGGTTAAGATCTTAACAAAGCCCTGGCAGCACAATGGTTAAGCACTCAGCTGCTACCTGGAAGGCTGGCAGTTCAAATCCACCCAATGCAAAAAAAGCCTATGAGGCAGCTCTTACTTTGTCACACTGGGTTGCTATGAGTTGGAATCAACTCCGTGGCACACGACAACAACTGTAAGAGAAGCAGATTACCAGGTCTTTTCTTCTACAACACTGCTAGGTGTGTTCAAACAACAACCTTTGGGTTAGCAGCTGAGTGTTTGTGTGTATAGGGACTGAAATTTCAGAGGTATTGAGCTCTGGTGGCATAGTACCTAAGGCATTTGACTGCTAACCAGAAGGTTGGGGGGTCAAATCCTCCACCAGCCACTCCATGGACTGGGCAATCTACTTCCGTAAAGATTTACTGCCTTGGAAACTCAAAGGGGACCTCCATGAGTGGGAATGACTCAATGGCAGTGAGTTTGGTTTGAAGTTTTGGTATTTATAATATAAAAATTAAAATGTGGCATTATTTACAGAATCATACTGATGTCCCACACATTTTAGGGCAAAAATTATTTTGGAATAAAATTTCAATCAAACAAATATTTATTAAACTTCACTGCCAATCTTTTGAATCCTTGAGATATGTGTGGTATTTTCATATGTGCAGAGTGTTTTTACATTCATGTTATTAGCTCTTCATAACATTATTCTGAGATGGGCAGAACACATATTATTACTTGCACTTTGGCTAATGATAGCAAAGATCACAGGCATTATGATTTGCCCAAGGTAACAAAGAACTAGAATTTAAGACTCTTTGGTGCACATTCCATTATATTTTACATGGCATTTTCTTAAACACAATATCCCTTTTAGGTTAGGACCTTACCTTAGAAAATTCATTTGTATTTTCTGATTTCTGGCTTAAATAGAAGCTAAAAATACTTATTTTAAAAATATTCAAATGTGTTATTTAAATATTTAAACTGAATCCTAAAGATAATATTACTTAAAGCAGATACAGGTTTTTAAAAATCTAGAATAAATGAAGAAATGTAACATACTATTATATTTTGAAAATATAATTTTGAAAAATGAGGTATCATTTTATAGTCATATTCAGGGAAGTATTAAGAAAATGTTGAGTCAAGTAATTACGTGACTACATTACTGTACCTGCAGAAGTTGGTGGGAATCACAATAGCATATCCAACTGATGTTCCTCCTAAACAGTTACCCAGTTCATGGAAGAGCCCATGAGCCATTGATTCCAATGGCAAAACAATGAGGAACATGCTCAAGAAGATTCCATTTGTTGGCTGAAAGAAATGTTCAATGATATGTTAACACAGTATGCTTGTCTACATGAATATATTTTTACATTTACATGTAAAATAATAAAATTGTTATTTACAACTTTACCCCTATTTCAAAAAAGACAATTAATGATCTAAAAATAGTTGTAAGCTGAAGCAGTCAAGTATACACGGATGAGCTGACTAACGAAACAAGCCCTCAATTTATCTCTACATTTCTTGGAAGTCACAGAAAACAAACAGAGCATACCTTTTTTGTTTTTCCCCCATTTGTCAAATAATATCCCACCCCAACTAAAAAACAAAAATAATCACCTCTTTCCATATGACAGCCAGAAAACAAATCCTTTCCTGATAAAACTCACATGTTCCAAATAATTTTTAATGTTTATGTTACCAGAAAGAGAACTTTAGAAAGGGCTCATTGCTTTCCCCATAAAAAGAGAAGTCCACATATTGAGACTAAAATCTTAAAAAAAGAAAAAAAGATCCTAAAGCTATTAAAATTAATTCTATTCTTACATTTAATTAAATTTAAAACACAGTTTTTCTTCAAAAAATTCTAGTCTCTCTGTATGACTAAATTCAAAACTGTGAAAACAAAAAGAAAATATTAAGGATATTTATACATTCTAAGAGGAGAAAGCAAAGCACAGAGACAAAAGAAATATTAAGAGAGGGCAAATAAGGTAGTAATTGCAATAAAAAAGTAGAAAAAATTAAAGGACCAATTTAATATATATGTTTATATTTTATATTTCTTTAGAAGATTTATGTTATTTCATATTCTTTCTGCATTGCTACTGCATAGATATACTATGGTATTTAGACTGCTTAAATTTTCCATTACTATAAACAAAGCTAGAATAAATATCAAAGTTCTGCTTACTGATGAGGCTATCTTTGACCATTTGAATTTCATTTTGGTAAGGTGTTAAATATTTTACTCAACTTTCCACAGGGCTGTCTTTTTCTTACTGATTTATAGTTTTGTTTTTCTCTCAAAATATCTTAGATAAAAATCTTTTGTTGGTCGTGTTACAAATACCTTCTCCCCAGTGGCTCCCTTGATGTTCTTTTTTGCTTAACATAAATTCTTAACTGTAACATAGTCATTTTGTGTCTTACAAATCTTTCTTACCCAAAGGTCAAGAAGGTATTTTACATTATCTTCTAAAAGCTATATTGGTTTGCCCTTCACACTTAGGTCTATAAATGTAACTGATTTTTGTTTATGACAAGAGCTCAATGTCATCTTTTTCTATATGAACATCTAACTATCTAAGCACCAATTACTGAATATATCAACCATTCCTCATTACTCTGATGCCATTTTTGTCATATATGAAGTTTCATGGATCTATTTCTAGACTCAATTCTCTTCCATTGATGTATTTGTCTATACATTCAAATATTTTCCTTGCCTTCAATTTTTCCCCTTTTTGGGATGCCAACCACAGATTAGATCTCTCTTTTTCTTGCAGGGTGGTGGTTATTGTACATTTTTATTTTTATTTTTTTTTAAGAGCTTGTTTTACATTCAATGTTACGTGTACATATTCTTAATGTATCTTCTGTGAGTTTTATTTTTTTCTGTACAGTATTTCCTTTTCTGTGCTCTTTTGTGCACAACTTCTTCTGAATTACATCTTCCAGTTCACTAATTCTCTATTCAGCTTTGTCTAATCTGTTAAACTTGTTCAGTGAGTTAATTTCAGGGCTTTTTTAAAAAAAAATTCTAAAATTTGTTTGATTCTTATTCAAATTTGCCTTGTCACTTTTTATACTTTACAGTTCCCCATCATTATTTACTATCTTTGCTTTTCTTCTTTCAACTTTGTAAGTATAAGGGTTTTTTCTCTATGCTTGATAATTTCAATACTGTAAGACTTTTAGGTCTGTTTATTGTCTTCAGATTCTGTTGCTTCTTGCTCTTGATGTCACGTATGTAAATGTATGTGTATATTCATGATTACAGTATGAGCTGAGCACTGTATGTAAAAAGAAAATCATTATATGGCTAATTTGAAGCCTAGAATAATATCTTCTTCAAAAGAGGACTATTGTTTCTTCCAAACAGTTGGGGACATTACTAGTGTCCATATCTTCTTGCCATTTAATCAAGATAGGACTACTGAGGAAGACACACGGCCAGGATGCAAGCTCATAAGGGGACTATAATTCATATGGGCTCTGCATTTTTCCTTCAGTGTCTTAGCTTAAAATGAGAGACAATTAGAGATTTCACCTCTAGAGTCCCTGGGCTTTGATTTTTTGCTCCCCTTAAGGGCACTAAAAGTGCAGTTCAGCATTTAAAACCATTTCCTTTATACTAAGTGTCCTCAGGGCACAGTGTTGTGTCTTCCTACCCTAGAAAGCATGGCTGTTTTTCCATTTATTCAAGTTGCCTTTTATAATGTTCAGTGGAGCTTTACAGTATTTATTTGTAAAAGTCTCATGTTTCTTTCTTTCATTAGGCATTTTATCTTTCTTTTGCTCTTATGAATGGGATCATTTCCACTACATTTTCTAACTGATCATTGATTTCTAGGCTATTGATTTTTATATACTTGTATGTTATCCTTTGCTATCATAATGGTATTAATAACTATATTTGCACTTGTTATTGTTATGTGATATCAAGATCCCTCCTTGGGTTTCCTAGGCAGTATCACTACAGAAGTAGATTGCCCAACCTTCCTTCCGGGGAGTGGCTGGTGAATTTGAATCCCCAGCCTTCTGGTTAGCAGTCAAGTGCCTCAGGCACTATGCTACCAGAGCTCCCATATTTGCACTAGAAACACCATTTGTTTTTATGTAACTTATATAATGTGATATGCTTTTCTAAGTCCACAAGAATTTGTGTAATTTTTATACTGGCTGGTTTAACAAAAATTAGAACAGTAAGCAAAAGCAATCTCTTATCAAAAACATAATTTATAACTTAAGGAGCCCTGGTGGTACAACAGTTAAGTGCTCAGCTGCTAACTGAAAGGGTGGCTGTTCAAACCTACCCAGTAGTAGTTCTGCAAGAGAAAGATTTGGTGACCTGCTCCTGTAAACATTGTCTTAGACAACTCTATGAGGCAGTTCTACTCTGACATGGGGTCTTTTCAAATCAAAAATCAACTCAATGGCACCTAACAACAACAACAATTTACAACCTTAAAGGAGCAAAACATTTCTCAACAACAAGCATTCTCACAAATATACTCTGTTGTTGTTATGTGCTGTCGAGTCAGACCCAACTCATAGCGAGCCTTCCTTGGGTTTCCGAGGCAGTATCAACACGGAAGTAGATTGCCTCATCTTCCTTCCGAGGAGTGGCTGGTGAGTTTGAACCACCAGCCTTCTGATTAGCAGTCAAGTGCCTTAGCCACTATGCTAGCATTTTAAAACTAGTTTTTCAGTTAACTCTTAGGTTTGCCAGGTAATTATCTGCAAATAATGATAATTTCATTGCTTTCTTTTTAATTTCTTTAACTTCTATTATGTATGTTACTCCATTTTAATAGAAAATGCTTTGATGAATCCAACTTACTCACCAAAGAGAATTACTTTCAAATTATGTCAAACATTCATATAAAATAATTACTAGTCAATAACAGTAAGAGCTCTGGTGGTGCAGTGCCTAAGGCACCTGACTGCTAACCAGAAGGCTGGCGGTTCAA
>NW_006925053.1:1955-11715 GCF_000298275.1 Orycteropus afer afer | reverse complement strand
ATGGTCTGTTGTTTCCGAGGCATCCTGGTGTTGTAATTAGATCTCTGTTAACTGTTTGTGAAAAGTAGCCAAGGGTGATTCAGGCTCTTCTTGGTGGTTTTTTATCATTGGCCCATTGGTGGAGAAGGAAGAAGTGGCTCTCGCTCAGTAAGTGAAGTTGCAGGAGGTGTGGGTGTAGTTGTACCTTATGGGGACTGTTGTTGTGTCCCACTCAGTTAGACACAAATTACAATTGAATAACCATCAAAAAACTAAAAGTCCATGGATGAAAGACACACCATGTAATCACATCGGAACAGTAACCAAAAAAAGAATAAAAAGGAAAAAATCAAGAAAAAAAACAAGAAAACCTGCAATATCTGGAGATAGGGCACTAAGAAAAAAAAAAAAAAGTAGGGAAGGAGAATAATAAGTGAAGAAAAAAAAGGAAAAATGCAAAAAGAAAAACAAGGATCAGGGTTATTCATGAGAAAAAAAGGGGGAAAAGAAAAAAAAAAAAACCCTTCAATTTGGGGAAAAAAAAAAAAAATTCAACCAGGCACATATAAAAGAAAAAATGCTGAAATGGGGAAGATTAAGAATAATAATAAAAAAGACAAAAGTATTAATAATATTAGTTGTTTTAAAGCAAACAATTACAAGCAAAATAATCACCAGAAAAAAGAAATTGAAAAAGAAAAAAATAAAAATAAAAAAAGAGAAAAAAGAAAAAAAAATCGGTGGAGGACAGGGCAGGGCACCCAGGCTCCTTCTGAGCACACAGACTGTGGTAGAGTTCCTGTGGGCCCAGAAGGTAGGTGGGAGTAGGGGGTGGCCACACCTCTGTTCACCAAGGGGATGTAGGTGTAGTAACAAGAAGAATGTCCTACCTTTTCAGTTTTGCAGGCCCCGAGTGTCCTGGGGTTGCTGGAAAGCAGAACGTCTTCTTAAGCCCCAGAAATCCACGAGAGCGCTGTCTCTTTAAATATCCAAAATAGTCAAGCCGCTTTTTAAGCCTTCAAAATGGCAGTGTCCTCCCGACTGGCAAAAGTCCACAGTTCAGCCCACCTTTCTCTTCACCTCCTCCATTTGTTCCCCAGCCACCGTGCACAGTCCTCTGCGCAGTCCCTGGCTAGCAGATGATTTTTAGGTTAATTCTTAGGTCCTACCACCACCTGGGAATCTCCAAGCTGTCTGTGCCATCAAGATAGCTCAGGATCGCTGCCAGACCACAGCTCCATCTGTCTCCTTTTTTGGTATTTTCACACAAATTCTTCCTCTAGTTGGGGTTTAGTCCACTTCTATATCATTCCATTCAAGGCTCAGGGGTCCTAGATTATCTTCTGTGTCTGTGTTAATTAGTTTCCCTTTTCTTTGTTGAAGAGGGTCTGTGCAGTCTTTCTGCCTAGTCCACCATCTTTGTATCCACAATTTTTCATAGTCTACACAGTCCAATGCTTTTGCATAGTCAGTAAAACACATGCAAACATCTTTCTGTTATTCTTTGCTTTCAGCCAAGATCCATTTAACCTCAGCAGTGATATCCCTCATCCCATGTCCTCTTCTGAATCCAGCCTGCACTTCTGAAGTTTTCTATCAATATACTACTGCAACTATTTTTGAACTATCTTCAGCAAAATTTTACTTGCAACAGAAATATGTTGTTGTTGTTGTTATGTGCCATCGAGTCAGACCCGACTCATAGAGACCACTCCTTGGGTTTCCGAGGCAGTATCACTACGGAAGTAGATTGCCCAACCTTCCTTCCGGGGAGTGGCTGGTTCAAATTCACCTGGAGGCACCTAAAAATAATTCCCAGTGATCTGTTTCTGGGAGAGCACAGCCTTGAAAACCCCATCCAGCAATTTTCCTGTGATTTGAGGTCTCCATAAGTCAGAATTCACTTGAAGGCAATGAACAGTAATAACATTTGCCCTTCAATTTCACTTTAACTATCCTTAATAATATTCATGAAGCAAAAAAAAAAAAAAAAGTAGCTCTCATTAAATAAAAAAGTTAGCTTTCATTTCTCAATCTTTGTATACGTCTACTCTTCATTTACTATCTCATTATCTAACATTTTGCATTTATGACAACTTTAAAGAAATTCTCAATTAATAGACATTTTTGTTCTGTAGGTATATACTCAAGTTGATTAAAAGGTAGATACATTCTATGGGATGCTTTAAAATACACTAGCCTGCTGACTTCATATGATTTGCTTGTGTATACTGAGTCAAGCAATTGCTCTGATGGTCCAGGCCCCATGCAGGGCCAAGGCTGGACCCAGTTTCCTCTCCAGGGGCCATGCTCCACAGGCCATCCCAAAAGATATACTGGAGGCCTCAGTGACAAGGAATGGTAGGTGACCAGCCACAAGATGCTTTCTTCCATTAGTCTGTGATGTCTAATTCTGGTCATGGAGGACATGGGGTGACTGTAGGATGACATCAGGTCATAGGGAAAGGCCAGATGAGGTCCCCAACATTCCTGGAGGGTCAGTGGGGAATGCAGGAAGGAGGAGAAAGAGAAGGGAGCCACATGAGGCTATAAGGCTGGGGTGGACAGAAGACAAATGAATTCCTAGCCCAGGGTAAGAGGTGGTGGGCAACACCCTACTGCCATCACCACCATTCTCAACCCCTGTGGGCTCCGGTGGTAGAGAGGTATGGTGGGGAAGAGGTGCCACCATACCACATGCATTGGGGGCGCTAGGCAGGCAATGAGCAACTGTGCACTGAAGACGGGGTGCATCCCCCATGCAACACCAACTTCATCTAATGATCTGGTCTGTAGAACCTAACCATGTGGATAAGTGAGGAGTGGGTGTATTTATAAGTAAATCACACAGTAGCAAATGAAATTTAGAAATAATTAAACTGTGATCATCCAGTTCTGATTCTGTTGATATTCTGTTGATATTTAGGATAACATTACCTATCAAATTTATATTCACATAAGAAAATATCATTACATTAAAATATTGTTTAAATATTCTTACACTCCTCCCTTTAGGCAAAGATAAAACCCTGTTCTTCACAAATGGATCTGGCAATAAAATATAAAAACAAACAGAGAAAGGAATTGAAGCACCACGCGGGAATTAGTAACATGTAACATTTCTCAAAAAGGCCTACAAATTATATCTCTAGGAATGTTCTCAGAACCTAATAATTCAGAAAAGTATAAATAATGAACACATAGTAAAATGAAACTAACATGAAATAGTAAAAAAATAACCACATCTAATACTTTTTACCTCAAAAATTTTAAAATACAAAAGAACTTAAACATCCTTGAATTGTTTTCTATGCAAGGAATGGTAGAAATGTTGAATACTTCCCTAAATGCCATTCAAAAATCTTGTCAGAAAAATGGTATTCCTACAGGGTCATTATGAGTCAGAATCAACACAACAGCATATGACAGAAACAACAATGGCTACATTGAGTATTTACCATTTTTGTTCTATTAAGTGATATATTCCCCATTACTTCAAGCCTGTATTATTAATAGTGCCTCTTATTATATCATTAAGATAAAAGGCATATTTTGAAAGAGGCCTCCTCTAAGTAAGAGGAAAAAACACACAAAAATTATGAATAAGAAAGACAAGGTAGAAAGTGGGTAAATAATGATGACCAGAAACAGAGAGAGAGAGAGAGAGAGAGAAAAGAGAGGGGAAAAGAAAGAAAAAGAATAGCAAATGTGAAAATTTAAAAAAAGACATGTAAACTATTTGAAAATTGATATCAAAGTCCTCTCAGTCCCCTCTCCCTCATCGTTAACCCCCACAACCAAAATCCATAGAATTAGGTCTTTAAAGCCTCAACCTGAGCTTGGGGGTAAGAGTATCTTATAGATAAATGTAATGCTTTGATCTCCTTTTTGCAAGTATGTGATTTTTTTTTTATGCTTATCAATCATTGTTGATGATTGCTAGCCTTTTTCCATAATAGAAAGTAGAATGTGAAGCTTTGAAAGGATCTATTATTACATTTCTAAGCCATCTTGTCTTTCATGAGCTTCATAAATTCATTAAACCTTTCCACGTAGCGGATTTCTGTAACACAGTATGATAAAATGTTTATGTAGTACAGTGTTTCTATATAACAGAAATCATAAGATAATACAGAACCAGGCTACATTTCTTTTTGTTATGCTTAATGGCTCCATGATACGAGTCCACTTGACAGCAGCTTCCACCACCAGCACCAATTTGTGTTAATCAGTGCTGGATGCTGGTGTTTTGGGGGAGGCAGTGGGTCCTACAACCACATACCTGGTGTTCACTCTGGTCCATGAAATCATGCCTAGCTCAGGCCCTCAAGAGTCTTTTTTTTTTTTAATTATCATGCTTCTTTAAAATAAAACCAATATATGAACTCAATTTTAAAAGTCAAATTTTGCTAAAAGGTTTATGACGATAACAACTAAAAGATAGCATTCTGTTTGCTTCTCCTAGTCCTAGTTTCTAGAGATAATCACTTTCAGCTCTTTTATTTCCAATATCTATGATTTATTTCCATATTTGTAACTCATATGTGCAGATTGCTATTTCTTGATTCATTAATTTAGAAACTCTTTGCCCCCTAAAAAATATATGAGGATTTTATTTCTTCTACACATTTTCCCCACCCTCCAAATGAAACTCTATTCTAATATTTATTAAATGCATGTGTTTGTTATTATGGATATGAGAATGTCATTCACTACTAGGCTAGACAGTATCCTGTGATTGTATTTCTTTTTTAGTACGAATTTTAGATTTATGGAAGTGTTGCAAATACAGTAAAATTTCTGTGAGTTACCCCGTACTCTTCGATAGCTTTCCCTAATGTTAACAGTTTACATAACCATGGTACATTTACAAAAATGAAGAAATTAACACTGGTACAATAATATTAAAGGGGCTCTGGTGGCATAGTGCCTAAAGCATTTGACTGCTAACCAGAAGATTGGCAGTTCAAACCCACCAGCCACTCCCCAGAAAGAAGATGGGGCCATCTACTTCCATAAAGATTTACTGCCTGGGAAACCCAATGGGGGTCATTATGAGTCAGAATCCACTTGATGACAGGGAGTAGTTTTTTTTTTTTTTTACAATAACATTAAATAAATTCAAGACTTTATTTGCATTTTACCACTTTTCCCCACTAATTCCCTTTTTTTTTTTTTTTTTTGGTTCCAGGAGCTAATCTAGGATACTATGCTTCATTTACTTTTCTTGTCTCTTTAGTCTCTTGTCTAAGACATTTTCTGTTTTTCCTTGTTTTCCATGGTCTTGACACTTTTGGAGAACACTAAGCAAGCATTCTATAAGAAATGTTTCCACTTGTTTGATACTTGCTCATGATTGTACTGATGTAACTGATTTTTGCACAGTGGTGAAGTGCCCTTCTTACTACATCAAACAGATGAGGCATAACCTCAGCAAGATGTATTACTGGTGATGTTAACTTGACTCACCTAGGATCGTGTCTGCCAAGTTTCTGTAAAGTTACTATTTGTTCCTTTCTTCATTTTGCTTGTTGGAAGTGAATCACCACTTTCATCTCATACACAAAAGGAGAGAAATTAAACTCTACCTCCTGGAGAGAGGCCTATCAACTAACTTATGAATGCATATTAACATCATCATAGTAATTAAAAAAATATGTTCGAGCATACTTTGGGACTAAACAAATATCCTATTTCTTCTTCAAGTTCCATCAATAATCTTAGCATTCGCCAGTGTTTTTAGCAATTATTACAGTGGTGGACTAATGGTAATATTTTAATTCTGTCATTCTCTGTTTATTATTTGGAATGCTTCTGTAAAATGATTTGTACTTTCTCCTCCTTTTATTTACTTATTCAATCATTCATTTATATCAGTGTGAGCATATGGATATCTATATTGTTTGCTATAATCAAATCCTATAGTTACATATGGTGTTACTCTGGCTATCAGGAAGGCTTCAGGTTGCATCCAGTGTCTTTTTAATATGTTCATATATTTTCATTTTTTAAAGCACTTCCCTACTTTCTGACACTGCAAAATGCTCCAGGCTTATCTTGTATTCTACTGCCACAGCTCTACAGTCAGTTATTTCTCCAAAGATCCCTGGTTCCTTGCACTAGAAAATGGTCTTTAGAAACTAAGATTTGAGTGTTAGTGGTGCTCATTGCTACTGGAGTGTCACTGCTCCTAGACTTTTTCAGCAAACACAGCTAGGAAATACACACACGCACACACATACACATATCTATACTTACTGATGTCTATATTTACATATATTTTTAAAATAAGTATCGTTTTCATGATATTGTCATCTAATCCACAGAGTTAGGAGCTCTGGTAGCATAGTGCCTAAGGCACTTGACTGCTCACCAGAAGGCTGGTGGTTCAAACCCACCAGCCACTCCTCGGAAGGAAGGTTGGGCAATCCTACTTCCATAGTGATACTGCCTCGGAAACCCAAGGAGGGGTCGCTATGAGTTGGGGCTGACTCAATGGCATATAACAACAACAACAATCCACAGAGTTAAGTGTATTCTTACCCTCTTGTTTATTTGTAACTTTTTTCTCTGAGGTTAAGAAATGTGTCCCCTAATATCTAAAATCTGAAATTCATTTACTTATTTGTTCAACCTTACATATATAAACTAATTCCAGAATTTCTAATATGTATTCTTGTTTTGTACACTTAGAAATTTTCAGTTGGTTACTTAATGTATTATTTTTGGTTTGTACATTCATTTTTTAACCTATGTCTAAATCTTCCCACACACTTCAAAAGCTGTAACCACCATTTCTTCTTAGCATGATTCTACTATAGTCAAACCCTCTGACAGTGCACCAGTTTCATTTGTCCTCTGACTCACCCCAGCTGCAGCCCTTTGGCTTCCTTTCCTTTGTAAAACAGGTGTTCGTTCTGAATGTGGGAAGGATACTTTCTAAAAGCTGACTCAGAAAAGGATACTTAAGGTGGAAATTATTTGAAAGATGTGTGTGTTTGAAAATGTCTTTATTTTTTTATTTCCATGGGATTTGATGTTGTTGTTCTTATGTGCCGTCGAGTTGGCCCTGACTCATAGCAACCCCTCCTTGGGTTTTGGAGAAGATACCACTACAGAAGTAGATTGCCCAGTCTTCCTTCTGAGGAGTGGTTGGTGGGTTTGAACTGCCAGCCTTCTAGTTAGCAGTCAAATGCCTTAGGCACTACGCTACCAGAGCTTTGACTTTATAAACTTCTCTTATTCCTGTTACATGGCCTGTACTGGACTGGACCACTTTCTGTCATATTCCCATATCTTTATTCTTTGGTTCTTACTTCTAATTATCCCACTATACAGAGTCAGTTTGAGAAAAAATAAGGAAGAGAAAAACCTCTATAAATTTTAAATTAAGATTTTTTCCAAAAAAAAAGCCTTATGAAAAATATCTAACATTAAAGTTAGCTGGAGTTTTATATCCCAGTACTTTTATATATTAAAATCAACACCATATTTATTGGATAAGTACAAGATACACAGGAACTAAAGGAAAGAAGCATAAACATTTTTTTTAATTAAATAGTTCTCTAGTTTCCTTGAAGACAAATACGCAAATTTTAAGAAAAGAATAATGACAAAGTGTGAGAAAGAATCACAGCCAGTGTATAAGTCAAAATCATTTTTAAGGTACAGGAATTAAGTATCACGAGGGTCAGGCAGGAAGTTAATAAACAACAGCCTAGTTAGTTTACCATCTCTTAACTGACCATTTGTCGTTCTAGTTGTCTTAATAACATATCTACTCAAGTAACTTCAAAGGCTTTGTGCATACCATTTAGTTTTAAGAATATTAACCCACTTTAACATAGCTGAAGGTCTCATGTCCAAAGTTCTTTTTATTTTTTTTTATAAATATGTTTTATTAAAATACAATTTATGTACAGTGAAATACACAAAACTAAAGCGAAGGAGCTCTGGTAGCATAGAGCCTAAGGCACATGACTGCTAACCAGAAGGCTGGCGGTTCAAACCCACCAGCCACCCCTCGGAAGGAAGATGGGGCAATCTACTTCCGTAGTGATAACTGTCTCAGAAACCCAAGGAGGGGTCACCAGGCATCGAATCCGACTCCACGGCACATAGCAACAACAACAAAAGTGACATGGGTCAATGCATTTTTTTTTTTTTCCGCAGTCCTTTAATTTCACAAAAACAGGCGATACGAAATCTTGTCATTCATAAAGATCAATTCCAAAGACTTTCACTAAGAACACAACAAAGTAAGTTTAAATGTAGGATATGTGAGTTGGCTTACCTTACAAAAATTCTGCTCAGTGTTTACAGTGAAGGAGCCTGAGGTTGCTTTGCTGGAAGAGAAGGTAGTGCCGAGAATTGAGCAGGTACCCATGTGATGCAAATCAGGTAATTAGTCACAGAGCTACTCATGTGAGTTGATTGTTCAGACGCCTTGTTGACTGGTAAGGCAAATAGAATCTTCTGGTACTTATACAGCCCTAGGAGATGGCCTCGGGCCTAAGGCAGTTGCCTGTCAAGCCCAAGGCTGATGGTTCAAACCCAACAGCCGCTCCCCGCCAGGTAGACCGGCTCTCTCTTTCTGGACTCAGCCCTCCTTGGAAACCCAAGGAGAGCTCACTAGGAGTCCGATCCACTCCACGCCAGTCAGTTGGGAGGTATTTAGGAGCTTTGGTGACGTAGTACCTAAAGCATTTGACTGCTAACCAGAAGGTTGATGGTTCAAACCCACCAACCACTCCTCGGAAGGAAGGTTAGGCAATCTACTTCCGTAGTGATACAGCCTCAGAAACCCAAGGAGGGGTCACTATGAGTCAGATCTGACTCAACAGCAGTGCGTTACTTATACAACTCAAGTGCCTTTATTTATTCTGGTTGGGATCCAGGTCATTGGACTCTTTCAATTTGTGTTACTTAGAAAGGATGAGAATAGCATACAGTACTGGATTTTACATCCTTTCATTTTCAAGTCCATTTTGCAGGCTTAGAAACTAAGGTATTAAAGACCAAAGGTCTAATGCTTGATAGTAGTTGAATAATCAATCAGAACAGATTCACAACACACCGCCCATCCTAAGAATAGGTCATCCTCTTTCTACTTAGGTAAATGGGAAAAACAGGTTGTAAGTAGTGAGATAGAAATAGGAAGGTGATATGTCACAGATTTACTTAAAGGTGTTTTTGTTTTGTGTTGTGTTGTTTTTTACCCAGAGTATAAAATGCCTGCTTGTGACAGAGCTTTTATGTCCAGCCATATAACAACATGCATTATAACCACTGCGTTATTCCAAATTCACCCACGTGACAAATAATGTCATTTCATTATGGAACTATAAGAGGAAGAACAATCTTGAAAGATCGTTATGTATTAATTATATTTATTTTAATGTCAGAGTTCTGGTGGCGTAGTGCCTAAGGCATTTGACTGCTAACCAGAAGGTTGGAGGTTCAAATCCACCAGCCACTTCTCAGAAGGAAGACTGGGCAATCAATCTACTTCCCTAGAGACACCGCCTCGGAAACCCAAGGAGGGGTCACTATGAGTCAGGACTGACTCGACAGCAGTAAATCTGGTTTTTTTGTTTGGAATGATGAACGTAGGTATCCCTGGGTAGCACAGATGGTTAAGTGTTTGCTTTTCACACCCACCCAGAGGTGCCTTGGAAGACAGGTCGGGTGATCTGGTTCCCAAAGAGGACGGCCTTGAAAACAGTTCTACTCTGCATGTACAGGGTTGCTACGAGTCAGAATCTATTCAGTGGCAACTAAC
>NW_006925053.1:0-1210 GCF_000298275.1 Orycteropus afer afer | reverse complement strand
TTAAGATCGTTTCCTAGTGTTATTATTATTATTTATCTAGGAGGAGGAGGAGTAAGGAGCTCTGATGGTGTAGTGCATAAGGCATTTGGCTGCTACCCGTTAAGTCAGTGGTTCAAACCTTCCAGCTACTCTGCAGATGAAAGGTGGGATGATCTACTTCCGTAAAGATTTATAGCCTTGAAAACCCAATGGGAGTTGCTATGGGTTGGATTCTATTCCATGCAGTAAGTGCTTTGGTTAAAGAGTCCTATTGGTGCTACAGTTAAGGGCTCAATAGCTATCTGAAGGTCTGGCAGTCCAAACCCACCCTGCTGCCATAAGACTGACCAAAAACTAAATCAATTGCCATTAGGTCAATTCTGACTTACAGTGACCCTGTAGGATAGAGTAGAACTGCCCCATAGGGTTCCCAAGGCTATAAATATGGGAGCAGACTGCTTGGTCTTTCTCTCATGGAGTGGCTGATGGTTCACACTGCTGACCTTTTGATAAGGATCTGGATGCCTTAACCACTGTGCCACCAGAGCTCCATCCCATAAGTTTCCAAACCACACCAAATTCATTGCCATCCAGTAGATTCCAACTCATAATGACCCCCACTGGGTTTCCAAGGCTGTAAGTCTTCACAGAAGCTGACTGCCTCATCTTTCCTTTGCAAACCCATAAAGATTACAGCCTAGAAAGTCCTCAAGACAGTTCTACTCGGTTGCATGCTGTCACATTGCTATGAGTTGGAAAATGACTTGATCAAGTCACCAAACAGCAACCAAACAGGTTTGGATATAAGATCAAGAAATCTATTACCCAATGGCTAAAACAATAGGCAAATCTTTCTCTTTCACATAAAATAAATCTGGAAGTAAAGAATCCAGAGCAGGCAAGGCGGCCTCCTGAAGACCTCAGAGATCCAGAATCCTATCTTGCTTTTACCGTCATGTTTATCTTGGGACATCAGCTTTCCAGTTCTTGATGTGCTGATCACATTCCAGCCATCATCTCCATATTCCAACCACCAGAAAAGAAGGTAGCCAAGAAAGGGCATGATGCATCCTTTTAAGAAAAATTCCTGGAAATAATAAACAACAGTTTCAGTTAATCCTATTCGTCAAAATGTAATCATCATTACCATAGAAGGATGAGCAATTACTCTTTGAGCTGTGATTCAGCTAAAACACAGGCATGTTATTTAAAAGGGGACCAAAAAAAAAAA
>NW_006925052.1:9766-12447 GCF_000298275.1 Orycteropus afer afer | reverse complement strand
CTTTCTTCCTCTTAGTCTGTCTCAGTCTGTAAGCTGGGCTGATACCTGTGCACCATGTGCATCCTGCTGGGTTTGAAACACCAGTGGCTCAGCCTCAAAACTCACATCAACACGTCACCACAGTAGGACAAACCGACAGACAAGCTTGTCTCCCTGTTGGAAACTTCTCCTACCACCCTTACCTGGGTCCCTGTGGCTGACTGCTCCTCTGTCCGGGTTCCTGGCTTTTAATCCCCTTTCTCCCGCTCTCCTGTCCTGCTGCTTTGGGTGTGCCTGAGTTCTCTCTCCTCACCTGGATCCCTGAAGCTGACTGTTCCTCTGTCTGGGTTCCTGACTTTTAATTCCCTTTCTCCTGCTCACCGGTCATGCTGCTTTGGGCGTGCCTGGGTTCTCTCTCCTCACCTGGACCCCTACGGCTGACTAGTGGTTCTCAAAGTGTGGTCCCTGAACCAGCAACATCAGCACCATCTGGGAACTGGTTGAAAATGCAACTTCATGTGCCCCACCCAGACCTATTGAATCAGAAACTATGGGGTGGGGCCCAACAATCTGTGTTTTAACAAGCCCTTAATGTGATTCTGACACAACTAAAGTTTAAGAACCACTGTCCTAATGGATATATCTTAATGAATATCTGCAATATAGAGATGACACAGCCTTGCTTGCTGACAGCAAAGAGGACTGATGAAGATCAAAGACTACAGCCTTCAGTGTGGATTGCACTTCAACCTAAAGAAAACAAAAATCCTTACAACTGAACCAATAAGCAACATCATGATAAATGGAGAATATATTGAAATTTTCAAGAATTTCATTTTATTTGGATCCACAATTGATACCCATGGAAATCAAATGATGTATTGCATTGGGCCAAACTGGTGCACAAGACTTCTTTAAAGTGTTCAAAAGCAAAGACGCCACTTGGAGAACTAAGGTGCACCTGACCCAGGCCATGGTATTTTGAGTTGCCTCATACGGACAAAGAATAAGGAAGACTGAAGAAAAATTGATGCCTTTGAATTATGGTATTGGTGAAGAACATTGACTATACCATGGACTGCCATAAAAATGAACAAATTTCTCTTGGAAGAAGTATAGCTAGAATGCCCCTTAGAAGCAAGGATGGCCAGACGTTTCTCGTGTGCTTTGGACATTTTATCAGGAGGGACCAGTCCTTGGAGAAGGATATCATGCTTGGTGAAGTGGAGAGTTAGGAAAAAGAGGAGACCCTTAACAAGATGGATTGTCTCAGTGGCTACCACAATGGGCTCAAACATAGCAACGATCGTTAGAGTGGTGTGGAACCAGACAGTGATTCATTCCGTTATACACAGGGTCTCTATGAATAGGAACAGGCTTCATGACACCTAGCAATAACAGCATCCTGATGAAGCTGAGCTGTCAGTGGCCAGGAATAAGAGAGAACTGCTCTGGCTTTTTTTCTTTTCTTTTTTTGGATCACTTAAGGGCAGGAGAAGGGTTACTTGATTGGTTGGTTATTTATACTGCATTTGCTTCCAGAAAAGACTTGACACAGGATAAAATAATTTTTAAAAAAGAAAAGAATTAATTATAACCCTGATGTCATGTACCTGAGTATAAGTCCTCTAGTCTTTGAGAGCTAATCCTGCCTTTCCTTTATATTTAAATTGTGTGGCTATGGTAGGAAATCAGTGTGCCCCTTTTCTCACATCTCAGTATCTCTGAAGATTCTCTTTGGCTTACCAAATTTTATATTGAGGTGTATATGACAGTTAGGAGCTCTGGTAGCATAGTGCCTAAGGCATATGACTGCTAACCAGAAGGTTGGTGGTTCAAACCCATCAACCACTCCTCGGAAGGAAGGTTGGGCAATCTACTTCCATAGCCATACCACTTCAGAAACCCAAGGAGGTGTCACTATGAGTCAGGTCTGACTCAATGGCACATAACAACAACATAAGATAGTTAGAGCTATAGCTATCTTTAAGGTGTCCTGGGTGCACTGGTTAAAGCATTTGGCTGCTAACTGAAAGATTGATGGTATAACCTCACTAGCTACTCTGCAGGAGAAAGCTGTGTCAGTCTGCTTCCATAAAGATGATAGCCTCAGAAACCGTATGGGGCAGTTCTACTGTGTCATGTAGGGTGTCTATGGGTTGGAGTCCACTCAGCAGCAGCGGGTATAGCTGTATTTGCAAATAATGTACTTATGGTTTTCCACCAAAAACATAGACATAGCTGTTACTTTCAGGTTGTTTCCATTTCATCCTTTTTGTGTTTATCCCAAATTAGTAATTTTCTGATATTTCTTTTCTTTCTTCCATTTCATTTGAAATCCATATTGCAGAAAACTTATATTATAAAGATTGAATAAAAAGGAACCATTACCAGGCCATTGGGTAATGGAGACTGGTAACACTCCTAAGGAATTCTTCCTGTGCTATCAAGGTCTTTGTGTGTGCTTTTGATAAAAATTCTCTTCCCTCTTTTTACATGACTTGGCCTACTCAAAGGAGCCCTCATGGTGCAATGGTTATGTGCTTGGCTGCTAAGTGAAAGGTCAGTAGTTCAAACCCACCAGTGGATCCATGGAAGAAAAGACTTGGTAATTTACTTCCATAAATACTTTGGGAGTAAATCCTAGAAAACCTAGAAAATTCTAGTAAAGCCTAGAAAACCCTATAGGGCAGTTCTATCCT
>NW_006925052.1:6913-9371 GCF_000298275.1 Orycteropus afer afer | reverse complement strand
GACAATTGTAGGCAGCAGAACAGAATCCCGATCCACAGAAGAATGTCTCTCTTCTCAGGATGTCCTTGGATAAACTGGAAGCAGGCCACACCCCTAGGGAAACTCCCCTTCAACAGACTGGCCACTCAGAATATAGTCATCTGATCCCATCATGAAAACAACCACACCACAACAGCTCAAACCACACAGAATTGTGGTCCAGCCAAGTTGACACACAGCTCCAACTATCACACGTTATGAAGGAGAAAGATGTGGCATTCTGCTTCCATAAAGATTATAGCCTTACTAGGAATATATCCTAAAGAGGTGAGAAACAGGACATGAACCGACATATGCATACCTATGTTCATCACTATACCAAAGAGATGGAAACAGCCTAAATGCCCATCAACAGATGAATGGATAACCAAACCATGGTACATTCACACAGTGGAATACACAAATCATCTCACAATGCAGATGAATTTGGAGGACATTATGCTGAATGAAGAATCACAGAATGACGTATATTGTATGAGCCCATTATTGTAAAAAAAGTCAAGGAAAGTTTTACTTAGGGAAGGAAATTCACTTTGTTGGTTACTAGGGATGGGAGGGAAGGAGGGAAAAATTTCAGACTAGTTGGGGATCACATGTTGATTTGGGTGAGGGGAGGGGAAAAAAAATTACAGCTTTGGGAACATTCTGGGGGCAGTCCTATTTAGTAGTCCTACTTAGTCCTGCAGAGCTGCGTAAGTCAGAATTGACTCAATGGCAATGGGTTTGGCCTGGTTTATTGCACCCTCTTCTTTTCCTTTGTCACAGCCCAATTTGTAATTATAGATTCCTCTATGTAAGTTTTTAAGAAGCTCTGGTGGCATAGTGCCTAAGGCATTTGACTGCTGCTAGCCAGAAGGTCGGTGGTTCAAACCCACCAACCACTCCATGGAAGGAAGATGGGGCATTCCACTTCTGTAAGATTTACCACCTTGAAAACCCAAAGGGGGTTGCTATGAGTTGGAATCAACTTGATGGCAGTGAGTCTGGTTTTTTATGTAAGTTTTAATAAAACAGGGCCCATACTAAGGTATTAAAGCACCTAGCAGAGTGCCTTACTTATCATTCAATGTAACTAATAAATACTTTTTGAATGAATGACAAAATGAATGAATGAATAAAACACTGCAGGCACCACATAGCTCTGTCTTCTGGATTCTGTTGCTTTCGGTTGATCCCTCTGTTTAGGACTTTTTTTTTCCCCTAGTTAATTTCTAATTCCTGTCTACCTTGGACTTTTCTGAAGATTTTGTTCTGCTTAGCATGAAGTACTATTGCTGACGTACAATAAATACTTTGTGATTGCTGAATAGGTAACTCACAGAATATTTAAAACGTGAATTTTAACTCATTCCCAACTCTGAATGTATGCTGGAAAATGGTTTTTCCTCCTGAATAGAACCATCCAGAGTGACTGGAGACATTAGAAATGGTAAGAATTTCCCCATTTCTTATCTGTTTTTGGCATTTAAAGTACAAGATGTGCTGGTCTGTAGTGCACAGAGAAAAGAGAAGAATTAGACAGAGAAGAATTAGAACTGCCGTGCAGGTCATGGGGGGGGGGGCATTCCTCCCACTCTTCTGGCTGTCTATAAGCAGGAAGGATGTGTTTTCAGAATAAAATACCCAGACATCCTTTTCAGAATGGCTTTTACAAGGAATCTTTATTGTCAACATTCTGATCTAAGTTATCTCTAGTTATTGTGACAATCCTTGTTTATCATGGTGATTTTATGTCATTGTTCTAGAAACTCAATATAATGCTGGCTTTAGAAACAAAAACTATACCATCTATATTGTCTATACCATCACTGGAAATAAGAGAAGAAGGTGATTAGGTTTTTGTTCATAGAAAGAGGGGAAGAAAGGAATTACCATAGTCTGATATACTGCAGGGTGAACAATATTGAGGCTGCTGCCCATTAATTTGCAGTTGGGGTCATCTGACAACTCAATGGACTGATCCATTGATTAGAAGTGTAGGAGCCTCTTTTTATTGAGCAATATCAATTAATTAGCTAACTTAGTAGTTTTCAACCAGGGGCAGTTTTGCCCTGTAGATGACATTTGGTAATTCCCGGAGATATTTTTGGTTGTCACCCGGGAGTGTTAAGTGAGTACAGGCTAAGAATGCTGCTAAACATCCTGTAACACACAGCAAAGAATTATCTAGCTCAAAATGTCAGTAGTGCCAGGGTTCAGAAACCCTAAAGTAACTAATCAACCAAAAAGTATTATGTTGTTGTTGTTGTTGTTAAGTGCCGTCGAGTCATTTCTGACTCATAGTGACCCCATGCACAGCAGAACGAAACACTGCCCTATCCCGTGCCAGCTCCACAATCCCTGCTATACTTGAGCCCATCATCGCAGCCACCGTGTCAATCCATCTCGTTGAAGGCCTCCCCCTCTTTCGTCGACCCTC
>NW_006925052.1:5074-5741 GCF_000298275.1 Orycteropus afer afer | reverse complement strand
ATGAAGAAAAACGTGGTATCAGGACTGGAGGAAGAATCATTAACAACCTGAGATATGCAGACGATACAACTTTGCTTGCTGAAAGTGAAAAGTATTATGAGCTTTCATTATTCTGAAGGTTTGGTGATAATAACAGCAAATAATAATTATATTAATTATCATTCAATGATACCCAATACATGCCAGGAATTTTAGAGTCACAGCTACCCAATGTTTCAGTCAGGATTTGACCCTAAGTTTATGTAGGGCCAGTGTCTTAGTCTTTTTCCCTAACCTATTTTCTGTAGCTGCCTTTTACTTGGACATGATCACATCTACCCTCTGTTCCTTGTGTTTTATGCAGATAATATTGTGTGTTTTGGACATATTAGGTAATACATTTATAGGCAAAAGCAATGAGGCAAGACTGATGTGTCACCATCGGTGTAAAGCTAAAAACATCCAGACAAACAGGCCTCAGATCCATAATTTAGTAATTGAGCAAAACTAGTTATACCCAGGGACAACTCAGGGACACCCAAAGCAGCAGGCCAGAAGAGCAGGAGAAAGCGGATTAAAAGCCAGGAAGCCAAACAGAGGAACAGTCAGCCACAGGGACCCAGGTGGGGGTGATACAAGAGGTCTCCAACAGCAAGACAAACTTGTCTGTCGGTTTGTCCTACTGTGG
>NW_006925052.1:0-1494 GCF_000298275.1 Orycteropus afer afer | reverse complement strand
TTTGTAGGTTCTCTTTTGACTCTTTTGGAGAAGTATTTGGAGGCACATAAACATTTAATTTTTAGAAGGTCCCATTCATCTGTTTATCTTCTACTGTTTGTGCATTTTGGATTATGCTTGATAGTCTATTTATGCCATATATTGGGGCTCCTAAATTTGCCCCTAGTTTTTCCTTGAGGAACTTTATAGTTTTAGATTTCATATTTAAGTCTTTGAAACATCTGGAGTTAGTTTTTGTATATGGTGTGAAGTACAGATCTTGTTTCATTTTTCTGGAAATGGATATCCAATTTTGCGAGCACCATTTGTTAAACAGACCATCTCTTCCCTATTTAATGGATATCAGCCCTTTGTCAAAGATCAGCTGACTGTAGGTCAATGGATCTATTTCTGGGTTATCAATTCTATTCCATTTGGTCTATGTATCTGTCATTGTACCAATACCAGGCAGTTTTGACTACTGTGGCTGTGTAGTAGCTTTTGAGATCCGGGAGTGTGAGACCTCCTACTTTGTTCTTCTTCAATAATGCTTTGCTTATCTGAGGTTTCTTTCCTCTCCATATAAAGTTAGTGATTGTTTTTTCCATTTCCTTAAAGAATGTTGATGGGATCTGGATTGGGATTGCATTAAATGTATAGATTGCTTTGGGAAGAATTGACATTTTCACAATGTTCTATCTTCCTATCCACAAGCATGGTATGTTCTTCCATTTATGTAGATTTCTCATTGTTTCTTGAAGTCATCTTTTTTAGTTTTCTTTGTACAGGTCTTTTGTGTCCCTGGTAAGATTTATTCCCAAGTATTTTATTTCTTTGGTAGCTATTGTGTTGGGTCCGACTCCAAGGCACATAACAACAAATTGTAGATGGTATAGATTTCCTTATTTCTTTTTCAGCAATCTCTTTGCTGGTGTAGAGGAATCCAACTGATTTTTGGATGTTGTGACTATGCTAAATCTCTCAGTTCTAGTAGATGTTTTACTGAGTCTGTTGGGTTTTCTAGGTATAGGATCATATCATCATCAAATAGGGATAGTTTTACTTTCTCCTTACTGTTCTGGTTACCTAGTGCCACTCTGACAGTAATAGACTACAAATGGGATGGCCTTAACAAACAGGAGTTTATTCTCTTACGGTTCAGGAGTCCAGAAGTCCGAGTTCAAAGTGTCAGGCTCTAGGAGCTGAGTGAAAGCCCCTCGACCTCAGGCTTCAGCTCTGCCTCTTGCTCTTGGCCCACTGAAGCTAGAGGCATCTCTTCACTCAGGCAGCTGCTGGTTGCTAAGGCTAAAAAGGCCCAGTCCCGATGTTACCAAACCACATGGTAGGCCATTAATTTAAGTCCATTGAAAGTCCCAAGGTTGGCAGAGCATGGCAGGCTGCTGAACAATGACACAGCTACATGCAGGGTTCAAGCGTGCCATAAGCTAGAGACCATTCCCCAAGGC
Source organism: Orycteropus afer afer (assembly GCF_000298275.1). Classification (NCBI taxonomy): domain Eukaryota; kingdom Metazoa; phylum Chordata; class Mammalia; order Tubulidentata; family Orycteropodidae; genus Orycteropus; species Orycteropus afer. The sequence continues at coordinate 49 of NW_006925052.1, read as the reverse complement.
TTCTGCCTATATACAGGAAGCAGACCACATACCCAAAGCAGCTATTCAG
>NW_006925051.1:10845-11827 GCF_000298275.1 Orycteropus afer afer | reverse complement strand
TCTGTTCTAAAGGGTCACTATGAGTCAAAATTCACTTGATGGCAGTGGGTTTGGTTTTTGAGTTCAGTAAATGGAAAGATATCCCATGTTCATGGATTGAATCAGGTAATAACTGCTAAGGTGACAACACTCCACTAACTGATGTACAGATTCAACATAATCACTATCAAAATTATGATCCTAAAATTCACATGGAAATACAATGGAATGAAAAGTACCCAAAACAATGTTTAAAAAAGAGCAATGTTGGTGCACTCACATTTAGCAATTTCAAACCTTACCAGAAAGCTACAGTAATCAAGATTATGTGGGACAGACAAGAGAACAGACATATAAGACTGGAATAAAATTGAGAGTCTAAAAATAAACAAACTCCAAACAGGATAGATCCCAAAAGAAAATCATCAAGACATATCATCACCAAACTCACTAAAACCAGACAGAAAAAGAATCCAAAAAGCAGCACAGGAAAAACAAAAAGCTACCTACAGAGAACAACCAATAAGACTATGCTCTGATTTCTCGGCAGAAACCATGCAGGCGAGAAGGCAATGGAATGGTATATATAAAACCCTGACAGAAAAATAATTCCAAATAAGAATTTTATACCCAACAAAACCGTTCCTCAAATATGATGGTGAAATCAGGACATTTCCAGATAAGCAGAAATTAAGGGAATTTGTTAAAACCAGACCAACCATAAGGGATGCTAAAGGGAGTTCTCTGGACAGAGACCCAACAACAGCAAACAACAACCAACCATTAACACACATGATGACATAACCCACAAACCAAACCAGTTATGTAAGTCTCCAAAGTAAATAACCATATAAGATTATAAACAAGGAATGTGACCCCTCTTTGGGTTTCCAAGGCGGTATCACTATGGAAGTAGACTGCCCAACCTTCCTTCTGAGGAGTGGCTGGTGGGTTTGAACCTCCAGCCTTTTGGTTAGCAGTCAAGTGCCTTAGGCACTACACT
>NW_006925051.1:4074-10510 GCF_000298275.1 Orycteropus afer afer | reverse complement strand
GGAGAGTTGCAGATTGGATAAGAAAACAAAACCCATCAATATGCTGTCTACAAGGGAAACACCTTAGAGACAAAGACAAAAATAGACTAAAAATCAAAGGTTGGAAAAATATGTATCAAGCAAACGGCAATAGAAAAGCAGGAGTGGCGATACTAATTTCTGGCGATACTAATTTCTAATAAAATTGACTTTAAGACAAAAACTACCATAAGAGACAAGGAAGGACATTATATAATGATTAAAGGATTGATTGAACAAGAGAACATAACAATAATATCTATACACCCAAAGAAAGAGCCCCAAAATAATATAAATCAAACTTTAACAGAATTGAAAAGACAAATAAATGATGACACAGTCATAGTAGGAGACTTTAATATACCACTTTCAACCAAAGATAGAACAACTGGAAAGAAACTCAACAAAGACACAGAAGACTAAACAATACAATCTACCAACTTGAACTTATAGACACCTACAGAACACTGCACCCAACATTACCACAATCTATATAGTCTTTTCCAGTGCACATGGAACATTCTCTATTATAGACCATACGTTAGGCCCAAAGCTATCCTCAATAAATTTATAAACACTGAAATACTGCAAAGCATCTTCTCAGATCACAATGCTGTAAAATTAGAAATCAACAATAGGAAAAAGAGCAAATACATGGAAATTGAATAACACCCTCCTTGAGAAAGACTAGGTAAGAAAACAAATAAAAAATGAAATTAAAAAATTCCTTGAATCAAAGGAGAATGAAAACACAACATACCAAAATCTTTGGGACACAGCAAAAGCAGTGATCAGAGGCCAATTTATAGCAATAAATGCACACATCAAAAAAGAAGAAAGAGCCCAAATCAACATCTTATCCCAAAATCTCCAACAATTAGAAAAAGATTAGGAAAAAAAAAAAGAAAGGCTACAGTCACCAGAAGACAACAAATAATGAAGATCCGAGTAGAAATAAATGAAACAGAAAATAGAAAGATAATAGAAAAATATCAACAAGACTAGAAGTTGGTTTTTTGAAAAGATTAATACAATTGACAAACCACTGGCAAATTTAACAAAGGAAAACAGGGAGAGAATACAAATAACATGAATAAGAAACAAATTGGGTGATGTCACAACAGAACCAACAGAAATTAAAAGGATAATATGAGGATACTATGAAGAACTATAACAACTCTGAAAATCTAGAAGTAATGGACAGATTTCTAGAAGCATACTACTTACCTAAACTAACACAGCCTGAGGCAGAAAATATGAACAGAAGAAGAAATTCAACAGGTCATAAAAAAAAAATTACCAACAACAACAAAAACACACACACACACACACAGCCAAGACAGTCTCACTGGTGAATTCTATGAACGAATGACACCAATCCCACACAAACAATTCCAGAACACAGAAAAGGATGGAATCATCCCACATTCATTTTATGAAGCAAGCAAAACTTTGATACCAAAACTAGGCAAAGACATCACTGAAAAGGAAAAGTACAGACCAATAGCCCTCATGATTATAGATGCCAAAACCTTCAACTAAATCCTAGCCAGTAGACTCTAACAACATATTCAAAAAATTATACATTATGACCAAGTGGGGTTCATACCAGGTATGCAAGGATGGGTCAACATTAGAAAAACAATCAATGTCAACCATCACATAAATAAAGGAAAAGAACCACATGATCCTATCAATCAATGAAGAAAAGGCTTTTAATAAAATCCAACACCCTTTCCTAATAAAAACTCTCAGCAAAATAGGAATAGAAGGGAAATTCCTCACATAATAAAGGGCATATATGCAAAACCAAGAGCCAACATTATCCTCAATGGAGAGAGACTGAAATCATTCCCCTTGTGAACAGGAAGCAGACAGGATGCCCTCTATCACCACCACTTCTATTCAACATTGTATTGGAAGTCCTAACCAGCACAATAAGGCAAGAAAGGGAAATCAAAGGCATCCACATTAGTAAAGAAGAGGTAAAAGTATCCCTATTTGTTGGTGATATGATCATATACATAGAAAACCCAAAAGACTCAGCAAAAAAACTACTGAACTACTTAAGAGATTTAGCATAGTGGCAGAATACAAGATCAACGTACAAATATCAGTTGGATTCCTCTACACCAGCAAAGAGACTGCTGAAAAGGGAAAAAGGAAATCCATACCATTTACAATGTTGTTGTGTTGTTATGTGCTCTTGAGTCAGACTCGATTCATAGTGACCCCTCCTTGGGTTTCCACGGTGGTATCACTACAAAAGTAGATTGCCCAACCTTCCTTCTAAGGAGTGGCTGGTGGGTTTGAACCGCCAGCATTCTGCTTAGCAGTCAAGTGCCTTAGGCACTACACTACCAGAGCTCCTACCATTTACAATAGTTACCAAAAACATAAAAGATTTGGGAATAAATCTCACTACGGACACAAAAGACCTGTACAAAGAAAACTACAAAACACTACTTCAAGACACCATACGAGATTTACATAAATAGAAAAACATACCATGCTCATGGAGAGGAAGATGGAACATTGTGAAACTATTAATACTACCCAAAGCAATCTATACATTCAAATGCAATCCCAGTCCAGATCCTATCAACATTCTTTAAGGATATGGAAAAACAATCACTAATTTTATATGGAAAGGAAAGTGACCTCGAATAAGGAAAGCACTATTGAAGAAGAAGAACAAAGTAGGAGGTCTCACATTGCCAGATCTCAAAACCTACTATACAGCCACAGTAGTCAAAACTGCCTGGTATTGGTACAATGACAGACACACAGACCAGTGGAATAGAATTGAGAACCCAGAAACAGATCCATCAACTTATGGTCAGCTAATTTGTCACAAACCGCTGAAATCTGTTACCTTGGGAAAAGATGGTCTCTTTACGGTGCTGGCAAAACTGGATATCTATTTGCAGAAAAATGAAACAAGAGCTGTACCTCATACCATACACAAAAACTAACTCCAGATGGGTCAAAGACAGAAATGTGAAACCTAAAACTAGAAAGTTCCTTAAGGAAAAAAATAGGGGGAAATTTAGGGGACTTAATTTATGGCATAAATGGACTTTCAAGCATAACCCAAAATGCACAAACAGCTGAAGATAAATTAATGGGACCTTCTAAAAATTAAATTTTTATATGCTTCCAAAGAATTCTCCAAAAGAGTAAAAAGAGAACCTACAGATTGGGAAAAAATATTTGGAAGTGACGTATCTGACAAGGGACTTATCTCTAAAATTTATAGAAAATGCCAACACCTCAACAACAAAATGACTAACAACCCAATTAAAAAATGGGCAGAAGACATGAATAGACACTTCACCAAAGAGGATATTCAGGTGGCCAGCAAATACATGAAGACATGCTCATGATCATTTGCTATCACAGAGATGCAAATCAAAAAAACAGTAAGATACCATCTCACCCCAGCACTAATGGCAAAGTTTAATAAGACAGAAAATAACAAATGCTGGTGAGGTTGTGGAGAGACTGGGACTCTGCGAAAGGGGCAGGGAGGCCACATCTTCTGACCTCCTCTAATCCCACAAGAGGAAGACAGAATCACCATTAGTAGCCCAAGGCCTATCTCTGTGAAGCTAGACATGTTGCCTCCCTCCAGCCCTTTCACCAACTGCTCCTCCTGCAGCACTCACCTCCTTTCTGCTGGGTTCAATAATTCACTGCAATGGCCACACAGAACTCACAGATTATGGGGTTTATTAGGGAAGCACCAGGCTACAATTCAAGTTCAGCAACAATGCTCAGCCTCTCTCAGCAGTGTGTGTCTCTTGAGGTCTCTCTCAGCAGCGTGTGTCTCTCAAGGTCTCTCAGCAGACTGTGTGTTCTCTCATGTCCCTCGGGAGCAGGTTTCTCTCAGCAGCATGTCTTTCTCAGCCAGCAGTCAGACAGCCTTCTTCTGCCTCTAGGAGGGCTCCTTTTGAGCCTGGCAGAGTGGCCAACTAACCAATCCCAACATCAGAATTCTATACACGTGAGAGAGAGAACTTCCCAGAAGACTGCTTTGTACCACTCTCAACAGAAATACCCCAGGTGAATAACATTAACATTCAGGACCTCTTCAGTTGCTCAAAGAGAGAGCAAATTCCACCACAGAGTTTACAAAGACTCATGGCTAGAAAAGCCATACCAGATAATTTACTATACCGCAGACTCTCATAAACTGCTGGTGGGACTGTGAAATGATGTAATCACTGTGGAAAACACTATGGCAATTCCTTAAAAAGCTGGAATCTGAAATACCATTTGATCCAGCAATCCCTTATTAGGTATATATCCTAAAGAAGTGAGAGCCAAGACTAGAACAGATATACGCACACCCATGTTCACTGCAGCATCATTTATAATAGCAAGAAGATGGAAACAACCTAAGTGCCCATCAACAGAAGAATGGATAACCAAACTATGGTGCATACACACAATGGAACACTACGCAACACTAAAGAATAATGTATAATGTTCAAAACACCACATAACATGGATGAACTTGGAGGACATTAACCTGAGTAAAATAAGTCAATAACAAAAGGACAAATATTGTATTAGTTCATTATTGTAAAAAGTCAAGGAAAGGTTCATATACGGAAGGAAACTTTGTTTGTTACCAGGGGTGGGAAGAGAGGGGAGAGAACACTGTAGACCCAAAAAAAAAAAAAAGTATTAACCCATGTCACTTTAGTTTTGTGTACATCACTGTACATAAATTATTTTTCAAGAAAATGTATTTTTCTAAAAAAAAAAGATAAACTCAGAAGGATTATTGAAAGATAATGACTAACAACATTATGCTACATGAAAGCATCTACACACAAAAATATAGATATTGTATAATTCCATTTATACAAAATGTCCAGAAAAGGAAATTCATAGAGAAACAAAGTAGATTAGTAGTTACAGAGGCCCAGGAGAGGGAGGAATAGAGAATGACTGCTGATAGGTTTCCTTTGGGGGTGATGAAAATGTTTTAGAATTAGACATGGGTAACATGGGGTCTAGGAGCCCTGGTGGCACAGTGTGTAAAGCACTTGGCTGAACTGAAAGGTTAGCCGTTCAAACTCACCAAAATCAACCCTAAGGCAATGGGTTTGGAGTTTTATTTTGGTTTAATGTGGGGTCATCATGAATCGGAGTCAACTCGACAGCAATTGGTTACTGGTTATACTACCCTCATTTACAGGGTAGCTTAGTGCCTAAGGCACTTGACTGCTAACCAGAAGGCTCGCGGGTCAAACTCACCAGCCACTCCTCGGAAGGAAGATGGGGCAATCTACTTCCGTAGTGATACTGCCTCGGAAACCCAAGGAGACATCGCTATGAGTCAGGCCCAACTTGACGGCACATAACAACAACAACAACTGGACAAATCCTCTTTACAAGTAACAACTAAAACACTAAGTAAAAACTTAAGCAGATGACTTGCACAAGAGAAGTTTTTTTTTATTATTATTATATTCATTTGTTTGATGAATTGTTCCATGTCATAATTCCAAACAAAGTTAATATACTTAGGAAAAAAAAATACACATACACAATGATCTGAAGGCACTACAGAATACCCAAAGGGAAGCCAATTCTAGAAGGAGTCAAAAATTTAAAAGAATAGAAATGGATGAGTCCACTTCCCCCCCCCCTTCTTTTTTTTTAAACAGTGTTCAGTCAAAGGCAGAGTGCAGAGAATTACCATGCAGAGTGGCTAACACTGTGACAGAAAACTGCAGTCTTACTAGTCTTACAGGAACTCTGGTGGAGTAGTGCCTACGGCATTTGACTGCTAACCAGCAGGCTGGTGGTTCAAACCCACCAGCCACTCTTTGGAAGGAAGACTGGGCAATCTACTTCCATAGAGATACCATCTCAGAAACCCAAGGAATAGTCACTATGAGTCGGGACAGACTCGACGGCAGTAAATTTGGTTTTGTTTGACTAGTCTTACAAAACAGAAGACAGAGCTCAGGGAAACCACAGACAGTGAGATGTGAAGAGAGGACACCAAAAAGGAAAGAACCAGAGATGGAGAACTTCAAACTCTAGGTATCAACTTTAAAGCAACAGCTGACAGCAGACCACGCAAATGTGACACAAACTCCAATTAAAGATAAAAGAATTGGGCTAAGATTTGAGGTGCTCCCACATAGCAAAGTTTACATTAGAGTCAAACTAGATAAATTAATTACTAAAAGAAAAATATCGATACTCTTTGAAGGAATGTAAGAAATCCCAATCTCTAAAGCATTAACATTTACAATTTCTAAAACATAACATAAATTATTCAACATTACAGGAAAATGTGATTATCAACACCATTCTTAATAAAAATTATTGAGAACACAAGAACAAAAGTTGTGGCAGACAGCCTCTAAGATGGTCCCCACTGAAATTCACCAAT
>NW_006925051.1:2185-3489 GCF_000298275.1 Orycteropus afer afer | reverse complement strand
TAGCTAATAGCAATTCCCACCTTAGAGTTTACAAAGACTTATGGGTAGAAAAGCCACACTAAGTAATTTACTACACCGCAGGCATTATGTTATTGTACAAAAGCCTCCCAAAGTATGGGCTAGACCTAGTGACTTCCTCTAATGAACAGAATATGACATTAATGGAAGGTCATTTCCAAGGTTAGTTATAAAAGACATTCTGGCTTCTGTCTTGCATACCCTATCTTGCTCTCTTCTTTGCTCCATTCTGATAAAAATCATGTTGTGAGCTACCCTATAAAGAGGCCATGTGGCAAGGAACCTAGGAAGACCTATGGCCTAATGAACACCTTCAGTTCCTGCAAGGAAGTGAATTCTGCTAACAACCATGTAAGTAAGCAATAGAAGATTTTTTAGTTGAGTCTTCAGATGAGACCAGAACCCTGGGCAACAACCCTGACTGAAGCTGCACAGATTCCTGACCCATATAAAGTATGAGATAATGTTTGTTGTTTTAAGCCACTACATACTAGGGTACTTTTGTTATTGAGAAATAGATAATGAATACAGATGAATATTTCCTTAACACAATGGAATTCATATAAGAAGCCCTGGTGGTGCAACAGTTAAGCACTTGGCTGCTAATCAAAAGACTGGCAGTTTGAACCACCCCAAAGCTCCACAGAAGAAAAGACATGGCAATCTGTTCCCATGAAGATTACAGCCTAGAAAATCATATGGGATAGTTCTACTTTAAAACACATGGGGTCTCTCTCTATAAATTGGAATCAACTCAATGGCTTCCAATAACAACCACAGCCCTAAAGACAGCAACTTACATAAAGGCAAAACCCTAGATAATAAACCGTATTTCTTGATTTTCAAAGCTGGAGCATGCAGAAAAACTCCAGCAATATCATTTATTAAAAAGGCTTTTTTCTGCCCCAGAAGTATTCCCACTAAGATCAGAAAAAAGACAAGGATGTCCAGTATCTCCACTACAATTTCAAATTGTTCAATGCAATTAGTTTAGAGAAAACAACTAAAGGCATAATAAACAGGAAAGAACAAATAACAGTATTTGCATTTGCAAACATGAAAGCACACCTGATCCATGATACCCCTAGAGAATCAACCATAAAACTAACTCAAACAGCCAGGACAAGAACAAATATATGTACACCCTCATTCATAGCACCACTATTTATAATAGCAAAAAGATACAAACAACATAGGTGTCCATTAACAATTAACATAAGAATGAATAACGAAACTATGGTACATACACACAACAGAATACTATGGAACCCTAAAGAGTAACGTAG
>NW_006925051.1:0-1344 GCF_000298275.1 Orycteropus afer afer | reverse complement strand
GGCCACCACTATCAACCACTCAGAGGGGGATCTGCGTAGAAGATCCTGGATAGAGTGGGAGAACAATGTGGAACAAAACTCAAAATTATAAAAAAAAAAAAAGAGACCAGCCTTGCTGATCTGATAGAGCCTGGTGAAACTCCTGAGACTATGGCCCCTAGCTGTCCTTCAGGTCTGGAAACTGAACTCACTCCTGTGGCCTTCCAGCCAAACAAAAGACTGGCATATGGGCTAAACATTCCCGTTAGGTAGATATACTCCTTAGAGAAATCAATCATGGGAGAATAGAAGGACAGTGTATGCACAGGGAGACCACTTGGGGGACAAGAGTGCATGGGAGGGAAGGACACAAGGAAGAGGTAACTGGGGAGGAAGTGGGAGGAAAGCTGTTACATTGTGGGGAATTGCAGTCAATGTCATGAGACAAAATGTGTATGAACAGCTGTATGGAAAATGAAATTGTTCTGTAAATTTTCACTTAAATCACAATACAAATTTAAAAAAAAACTAACTCAAACAATAAAAGAATTCATTAAGGTAATGGAAGATGAAATTAACATGCCAAAACCAACAGCATTCATATATACAATAACCAATTAGAAGATACAGCAAACAAGAAAAAATCACTTATAAAAGAAAAAAAACACAATAAGACTAAATATTTAAGAATTAATTTTAGAAGTGTTCAAAGCCTAAATGAAGAAAACTACAAAGGACCCTAAATGATATACAAGTAGCCTGAATAATGGAAAACCATCCTATTCTATCTTACACACACGAATTATTTAGGGAAAAAGGGTTACAATGTATGAAACTCTCCAAGCATTTATAAGAATTAAATAAACACATATACAATTATATTTACATATATAATATGTAAACACATACTGTATATTTATATCCAACCTGAACTTAGAGATCATCTGAAGAATAGATTTGATACATTGAACAGCAACAGAAAAAGACCAGATGTTTTACCGTTACAGGATGACATCAAGAATATCATAGATGAAGAAAGCAAAAGGTCATTGAAAAGATAAAAAAGGAAGAAAAGATCAAAATGGATGTCACAAGAGACTCTGAAACTCGCTCTTGAATGGAGAGTACCTAAAGCAAATGGAAGAAATGATGAAGAGCTGAACAGAAGATTTCAAAAGGCAGCTTGAGAAGACAACATAAAGTAGTATAATGAAATGTGCAAAGACCTAGAATTAGAAAATCAAAAGGGAAGAACATGCTTGGCATTTCTCAAGCTGAAAGAACTGAATTAAAAATTAAGCCTCAAATTGCAATATGGAAGGATTCTAATGACAAAATATTGAAAAATGTAGGAAGCATCAAAAA
>NW_006925050.1:8412-9598 GCF_000298275.1 Orycteropus afer afer | reverse complement strand
TCTGTAGATTTAGAATCATTTCTAATTTTTCATTTATTTTGCCATTTTATTCTTGTATTTTCTTCCAAAATCCTTCTAAGGTTTTTTTCCTATGTTTTCTTCAGTCTGTCTCTCAATCCTTTGAAGATACCTAAATATAATTCTTTTGAATTCCTTATCAGAGAGTTCCAATGCTGCATCTTCCCCAGGGATGTGTTCTGGGTCTGTGTCCTGTTCCCTTTTTTCTTGCTTCTTTGTGTGGACCATGATGGTCTGTTGTCTCTGAGACATTGTGATACTATATTAAGATCTCTGTTAACTGTTTGTGAAGAGCAGTCAAGGGTGATTCAGGCTCTTGTTGGTGGTTTTTTATTGTTGTCCTGTTGGTGGAGAAGCAGGTGGTGGCTCTCCCTCAGTAAGTGATGTTGCAGGAGGTGTGAGTATGGTTGTATCTTATGGGGACTGTGGCTGTCTCCCACTCAGTTAGACAAAAATTAAAGTTCAATAACCATCGAAAAACTATAAGCACATGGACAAAAAATACATCATATAATCACACAGGAATGGTAACCAAAAAAAGAAAAAAGAGAGAAAGGAAGAAAAAAAACCCAAGAAAACCTAGAATATCTGTGGATGAGGCACTAAGAGAAAAAAGGTAGAGAAGGAGAATAATGATGAAAAAAGAGGAAAAATGTGAGGAAAAAAATTAGTATTTGGGTTAACCATGAGAAAAAGAGGGGAATTTTTTTTTTTTTTTCCTCACCAGGAACAGTGAAAAGAAAAAAAAAAAAATGTGTAAATTAAATTAGGATCTGGAGGGGAAGACTAGTAAAAAGGATAAACATATTAATAATAACAGTAATTTTTCTAACAGACAAATACAAGCAAACTAAACACCTGAAAAAAGAAAGAGAAAAAGAAAAAAATAAAAATGAAAAAATCGGCATAGGACAGGGCAGGGCACCCAGGCTCTGTCCAAGCACACAGACTGGGATGGAGTTCCTGCAGTCCCAGAAGGTGAGTGGGAGTGGGGGATGGCCGCACCTCCATTCACCAAGCGGGTGTGGGGTATAAGAGTAACAAGAGGTATGTCACAACTTTTCAGTTGTGCAGGTCTGGAGTTTCCTTGGGGTTACTGGAAAGCACAACCTCTTCTTAAGCCCCTGGAGTCTCGGAGAACACTGTCTCTTTAAATATCCAAAATGGT
>NW_006925050.1:6419-7767 GCF_000298275.1 Orycteropus afer afer | reverse complement strand
GAAAAATGCCTCAATGTTTAAAAACAAATATTTAAATTTAAAAAGTAATTAATTTAATGAGAAAAAGACATGAACCCTGTTGAAACCACAGCTAATGGTAAGAAAGAGAACATCATTAAACATTTCAAAAAGCTGAGAATAAAAGTAAAAGAAATCTTGAGGAAAGGTATAAGTGATGTGGCCAATAAGTTAATCCAAGGGATCTCACTTGTGAAAACTACATTTTTCAAAAGGAAAACAAAAATCAAGGGCAGATGAAAGTAAGGCAAAAAACAAATACTGGGAAAAAATATCCCTGAGCAGAGGACAGAATTGCTTTGAAGAATTAAAGTGTTTATGCAGTCACAAATCATGCTTTTAAGAACAGACATTATTTAGGAATATTCTAGATAAAATCTCCATTTCTGATGAAAAACATACATATGAGCCTTCAGTCACAAGAGTGTCTTTGTACAACAAAAATGGATGTCACTGTACTTCCCTTCTTTAATCCTGAAACTTGGATAATCATACTATAGAATCTATACTCTGTTTAGAATAATGACTGCAACCCTAGAACCCTATATCTAATCAAGATATTATTCATCTCTCAGGGTAAATGAAAAAATAAACTGAATCATCAAAAAGAGAGTATATAATCTAAGTAAGCTACCTGAAGAAAGTATTTAACAAAAGACTATAATAAATGAATTGCAACAAACACTTTAACTAGAGGAGAGGAAAAATTTCACTTAGTACAAAAGGAGAACAATCAGTCACTTCTCCTTAATTCTCTACCAAATGGTAGAGACTGGGCCCAACATGTTAATAAGACATTGCAGATGAAAGAAAAAGACAGTGCAATGAGTAATTTAGAATTATTAATTCTTTAGGGATCATTTCAAGATCAACTCATTACCTCAATCATGGCTTACCTCCCCATAACTAAGGAAAATTTAATTTCCTAATTTGAAATTACTCCTAACTATTCTTATGCCAGAGTATCTAGCACAAACAGACCCTGGTACAAAATCTGCTACTTACACCCTTGTTTCCTGCCTCAGTCTTTACCACTTCCTTTCTTGCCTGAATATGGGAACATGCTATTTGATGTGTGGTCGTTTTTTTCCAAGAGAAAAAATTCTATCATCATTCATGAAGATCTAGCCATCTCAACTCAACCTAATAATCATACTGTAATCTAAAGCTACTGTTTCTCCAAAATTTGAGTTAGTTGGATCAAAATATTATGCCATATTCAATCTAGTTTTGACATCAGCAAGTTAAGTCTTTTTTTTTTTTTTCTTGTCAAATGTTTAGAATAATTTTAAGGTCCATTTTGCTATGCTTGATCATAACATTATTGTAT
>NW_006925050.1:3013-6309 GCF_000298275.1 Orycteropus afer afer | reverse complement strand
TATATTTACATATATTTATATACATATATGTATCATATATTGAAGTTCTATGATCTGTGAGGGATAATAAAAACACAAGGCTCACTATAAGAGATGCCCTGAGCTGATTATATGCTGGAAGACATAATAACCTATATGTTGCATGTGTCCATCACTTTCTTTAGGCAAAACTCAAAATAAATAAAGAAATAAAGGGATGTGTGCATTCAGTCTGTCCTCCTGTTTTGAATCAGAAAGAAACAGAGTAAGAGTGAACACTAAGGGGAGGCCTTGCCTTTCTGGAACAGTTGGCTCAGAAGCTGAGAAAAATAGTAATGTGTTAGAACTGGTAAAAACCTTCACATGATTAGGGAATTGAATTTTCTACAAAGACACACACATTGAAATTCAGTCTGCTTCTTTCCTTAAGAGTTCATTTTAAAATTTCTTTTTGATTCATAGTAACATTAATCTCCCATAGAGACAAAAATGTTTGTAGCATAATTTGAATGCTAAACTATTAGTATCAGTCGAAGCAAGCCTTTCTGTCTTTCATACTCTTTTTTAATTTTTTTTCCTTCCTTGGGTATCACAAATATAAACCATCTGGTATGCCAGATGCATTCTTTTCTTTTTATACATGCAGCAATTGTAGGTGGAAGGCCTCCAAAATCCCAGACACTATTGTCCCTTTTGCTTATCACCATCATCATTATCATCTTCCCAACATTTTAATAAATGATGCTCTTTCTCTGGTTTGCATTCAGTAAGATCTACAGACATTATTTGGTGTTTTATTTTTTTTTTCCCCCTTACAAGATGTCAGAGAAATAGTGGGTCGAAAATCTGAAATGTTACTTGTTGTGGTTCAATTATTCATCTAATTTATGGAGTATGTTTCATTTTAAACTCAGTGTTCACTTACATTTTATTATAGTATTCTCAACCTGTCTCCTTACTACAAAACTTACTTTTCTAAACCAAAAACAATCTTAACTCAATATTTTGAAGGATCTGCCAAGTTTTATCTAAGATTTAAAGATTTTTTTTTCTAACAAGTATTTGATAGGACAAACAGGAAGTGTGTATGTGCATTAAATATATGTGAGTATGTATATGTGAACGTGTGTGTATGTATGCAACAGGATACCTGTATAAATGTACCGAGCTTTATCACACTTAAATAGGAAAACCTAACAGAGCAATTACAGAAGGAGACACTAGGAACTTACAGTACTTAGTGTATTAGTGCAGTGCTGGGATGACAAATTAAAATAACCCCAGGCAAGGCAATTCATTTGCAGAAGGACAATTTGTTTCAAGAGTTATTTAGCAAAATATCTGGAAAGAAGTATTCTGATAATGAGGGGGCTACTTTGCTTGTAGTAGTTAGTTTAGAAAATCCTCTTTCAATCATAAAGCTTCATAAATACATAAAAGCACAGTAGTGAGCACTCAAGATTTTCAAATGAAGTTAGAATTGTAAGGTAGTAGAGTGACATTTAATACAAGAAATACTGTTGTTGTTGTTGTTAATGTGCTGTTGAGTCTGACCTGACTTGTAGGGATCCCTCCTTGGGTTTCCGAGGCAATATCACTACAGAAATAGATGCCCAATCTTCCTTCCAAGGAGTGGCTGGTGGGTTTGAACCACCAGCTTTCTGGTTAGCAATCAAGTGCCTTAGTCACTATGCTACCAGAGTTCCTATAAGAAATACTAGTAATGCCTTTATCATAGGATGTCATGAAGGCTAAATGATATAATATACATATAGCATCTGTGTAGACTCCATAAAAAGCCATGATCAGTAAGTGTTTGTTGAATTTGAAATTAATCTCTTAGAGATATTTTTTCAAATATTTGTGCAAAAAGCATATGGAGGCAGGGTCCTGTGACCTCTTCTAACTTCATAAGGGGTAGAGCAATCACCATCAATATCCCAAGGCTGCTGCTTATGAGGTGGAGGTCAGGCCTGTCACCACCTTCCAAAATTTCCACCAATTCTGAAACCAACTCCCTCCCACTGCACTCTACTTCTTTGCTGTGTCAGTAATTTATTACAATGACCACACAGAACTCATAGACAATACTCACAATTATGGAGCATATTAGAGAAGCAATAGGTTACAATTCAGATTCAGGAATCCTCAGGATACAACTCTTTGATCCAAAAAGCCCCCACTTAACCATGTCTGTAGGTTTGCCATTCTTTGGCCCTCAACATCTTGGCCTGGACTCTATCATGCTTGGGTAAGTGTTACAAAACTCTTTTAGCTCATCTGATAGATACATTGATAGGTGTACCTTACCCTTCTAGCAAGCCTCCTCCAAAGGCTCTCAGCTTTCTCACACCCTGGGTCAGCAAGCCTGACTCTCTGTCTTGTGCTGGCCTCTCAGTTCTGCTGTCTCTGCCACTGCCTTCCCTCTGTCATCTCTCTTTGCCAAGGAGGTTCACCACAGGCATCTTGGATCCAAGGACACACTCCACTCCTACTTCTTCTCTCTTGATGGAAGTGAAATCCCCCTTTTCCATCTCTGAGAAGGCTCTTTTTAAGCCTAGCAGAATGGCAAACCTGACCAATCCCCATGTTAGGGTTCCATACATATTACTTGTGTGGTTCCACCCACACAAAGGTTCCAAGTGTGTTATTTACACTATTAACAAGCTATCCAATCCTCACGATAAGCCTAATCCTCTGGTAAGAGACACAAAGCCTATGGCTAGAAAAGTCATATTAAGTAATTCACTGCACCATGTTTTTAAATATTTCTTTTTAAAATTGAAAAAATCAAATAGCCATAACATCAGGAATAGAATTGTTGAAGAATATTGTATTCAAGACATAACTATCTAATGTAGGACTCGCTTTTTCAGAGAAGAACTGTTCCATTGAGTTGTCAAGGCTGTGACTTTTCCAAAGCAGATTGCCAGGTCCACCTTTCCAGTAGCATACAGGTGGGTTTGAATTGTCAAATTTTTTTGGCTAGTAGTGAAGTACTTAACCATTTATTCCACCCATGGACTCCTACTCTAAAGCTACAGTGATCAAAACAGTATGATATGGGCAAAAAAAAAAAAAAAAATAGATGAAACATTAGAATAAAATAAATTATGTGGACCCACAATCAGTGATCAATTGATTTCCCACAAGCAACAAAAGAATCCAAAGAGAAAGGAAAATTTTTTCAATAAAAAGGTGTTAAAAAAATAGATAACCATATTTAAGCAAATTAATTTCAGTCCCTATCTCACAAGATACAAAACAATTAATTAACAAAATACCATGTATCAATTCATAACAACTAAAAATATAAA
>NW_006925050.1:0-474 GCF_000298275.1 Orycteropus afer afer | reverse complement strand
AACTGCTTTTGATGGTCTTTTGAAACTGGATTGAGAAAAAGGCATTGGCCAGATCAATAGCTGCATGCTAAGTACCAGGAGATGTACTAATTTTCTCAAGCAATGAAACCATATCAGGAACAGCAGCTGCATTTGGAGTCACCACCTAATTAAGTTTATGATAATCTACTGTCATTCTCCAAGATTCATCTGTTTTTTGCACAGGCCAAATAGATGAATTAAATGGGGAAGTGGTGGGAATCACCATCCCTGCATCCTTCAAGTCCTTGAGGGTGGCAGTAATCTTTGCAACGACTCCAGGGATGCAGTACTGCTTTTGGTTTACTATTTTTGTAGGTAGAGGCAGTTCTAATGGCTTCCACTTGGCTTTATCTATTCCATTTATGCATTCTGGCACTGGGAAAATCACTACAGGATGGGTTTGGGGACCCAATGGACCCACTGTGAGACACACCTCGGCTAAGACTCTATCAA
>NW_006925049.1:2226-11746 GCF_000298275.1 Orycteropus afer afer | reverse complement strand
ACCCAAATCACAATAAAAAAAAAGAGAGTCCCTTGGTGGCACAAATGGTTGAGCACTCAACTAGTAGCCAAAAGGTTGGCAGTTCAAACTCACCCAGAGACACCTTAGGAGATTGGCCTGGTGATCACAAGCTCAAAAATCCCATGGACACACCTCTACTCTAACACACATGGGATCACCATGAGTCAGAATTGATTTGACATCAACTAACATGAGCAATAACTTTTGGCCACGTATGGGATGGTTATATTGCATACCTTATCTTATATAATCTCCCCAGCAATGCAATGAAATTGGTGTTATTACTCCCATTTTCTGGTTCAAAAAAGGTTAAATAATTTGCTGAGGTCACAGAATAACTGGAGGGGCAACAGGATTTGAAGCTAGGTCGATCTGGCTCTAAACTCCTGCGGGTCACACGTCAGCAGCGGCTCATTGTGACAATGCCTGGTGTCCTTCTGGAAGAACAGTGAGAGACACAATGAGGGTTTGATTCATTTGAGGATGAAAACTTCTTGCCCACACCTTGGACCCTGCCATCTCCAGACCCCTCTCAGCTTTAACTAATCCCAAACTGTTCAACTTCAAGCCCCAAAGGATTTATTGCACCCTCCTGGCAGCACCAGCACAGGGCGAGAAAGCCCTAACAGTTGACACTGAGCATTCCACCTTCCAGGTCCATGGGATTCCAGAGCACGGTCGAACAAAATAATTGAAGCCGTGGCTCGTGGCTGCCCTCACCAAACTTCTCAAAGGCCTCTAAGTTCCCAGGCCTGTAACAGCATTGTTGTTGTTGTGTTGTTGTAATGTGCCATTGCGTCAGCATTACTGAGGGATAATTAAAGAACGCCTGCATTGGCCAGCAGTTACCACAGCCTCGTGGGTTCCCAGCCCCCTGGTCAACCACATCCTTAGCAACCTTGGCAGTTATGGGCTTTCTGGCCCAGAGTAATCAGCTACTGAAATCCAGGAGTTATTTCATTAAACTAGCCTCAAATTACATGATCTTGTAGGACGGAGAGGAAATTAAAGCTGCTGGCTTATTGTCTGTGCTGTAAATAACCACTTCTTCTTAGTGAAATTTCTCACATACTTCTACTGAGTTGGGGGGAGGGGAGTGCAGCTAAAAAGCTGATTTTGCCAAATGAAGTTTAAAATGCCTTTGCTTTCTGACTGTCCCCCTGTTGCTCTGCACTCTTGGAGGGCAAATTTTTGTACAAGATCCCAATAACATCTTTGCATTTCTTCTACGTATTCAGAGGAGAAGTAACCATAAAAGAATCTTTTCTCCTGTTTAGTTTCCATCATTATCATTAACTTTCCAATGGTCAAATGACAAATTTGCCACAGAATTTTGTTTAAAAACGAGAAGAAAAGAGAAACATACACACCGCACCAAAACCAAAACCAAACTCACTGCCACGAAGTCAATTCCGACTCATAGCAACCCCTTTGCGTTTCCAAGGCAGTAGATCTTTACAGAAGTAGATTGCCCAGTCTGCCTTCTGCTAAGTGGGTAGTGGGTTTGAACCACCAACCTACTGGTTAGCAGTCAAATGCCTTAGACACTATGCCACCAGAGCTCCTTACACACACACACACACACACACACATCTTAATTTAGCCCAAGATAGGTTTGTCCTTTTTTTCACCCCTTTTTGAAATTTGTTGTTGAGTGCTGCTGAGTCGATTTGGACTCATAGTGACCCCAAGTGACAGAGCAGAATGGCCCACAGGGTCTTCTAGGCTGTAATCTTCACAGGAGCTGATTGCCAGGTCTTTCTCCCATGGAGCCCCTGCGTAGGTTCAAACCACCAACCTTTCAGTTACCAGCCAAGAGCTTAATCATTGCACCACCAGGGCTCTTAAAAAAAAAAAAAAACTTAGATCTATGCATAACAGATGAAATGGACTCTGGAGAAGAGGATGTTCTCCTTGCCAAATAGCCTCTACCCTAGCTAATCCTGTGGAGCTGGACAATGCCCTGTATCTTTGAGAGGGTCAGTCTCTCTCCTCAGGCTTCTGACATCCAATATGCATACAGGGAGAGGATGCACACTTCTCAGGGACAATTTTGGAATGTGCTGCTTCTCTAAGAGGTCCCTGGGTGGCAAGCGGTTTGCAATCAGCTGCTAATCTAAAGGTTGGCAGTTCAAACCCACCCAGAGGTGCTGTGGAAGAAAGGCCTGGCCAGCTGCTTCCATGAAGATTATGGGCAAGAAAACCCTATGGAGTTCAGTTCTATTCTGTCACACATGGGGTTGCCATAAGTCAGAATCTATTAGAACACAACACATTTGGTTTTCTATGGTTGCTTCTTGGCAAATTCAGAGTGAAAGGAATACTCTATCACTCCCCCCGGGAACTCTCTTGCCACCACTGTTGAATAGGGTATGACATCATGGTACAGTAGTGGGAAAGGGTGATTTGGGGACAAAGGACTCTGATTCGAATCCCACCTCCACTGCTTACTCTACTCACATCATGAAATACATGGCTGACCCTCTCTGTGTTCTGTTTAAATGTACAAAATGAGAATAATACTACCTGCCAAAAGTTTGCTATGAATCAGAATCAACATTTGTTTTGTTCTGTTTGTCACAAGTTTCACTGTCAGAATTCAATATGAACTTAACACATATGGAAGAACTTTGTACAGACAGTCCCTGAAGTATGAACGAGTGTGTCTTTAAGTCTAATTTGTAGGTAAGTCAGAACAGGTGCATATGGTTCTTTTTTAGCCTTACTTTAGTGCAAGAAAAGGCTTGAAGCCTTTTCAATGATTTATGTGCAGCAAGTGAAGGTGAAGAATTTGTTGCAAGTAGAAGTTGGTTCAAATGTTTCAAAGTGAGGGCAAATTTATATAGCATTTAGGGGCAAGTACTGATGTCCACAAATCAATATTCAATGTTAGTAACCCAGGGACTGTCTGTAATTGCTAAAGTATTATTTTTCATAATAGTAGTTACATTGTTGTTGTTGTTGTTTGTTCCCATCAAGCTTGGTTGTGACTCACAGTGACCCTATGTGTAACAAAATTTGTTTCCATGATTGCATAAAGTTTTCCAACCTAGGGGGAATCTTCCAGCACTGTGTTAGATAATATTCTGTTGTAATCCATAAGGTTTTCATTGGCTAATTTTCAGAAGTATATTGCCAAACCTTCCCTCCTAGTCTGTCCTGGTCTGGAAGCTCCACTGAAACCTGTCCATCATGAGTGACCCTGCTGGTATTTGAAATACTAATGGCGTAGCAACCTGCAAGCCACCACAATGTGAAAAACTGATAGGCAGGTGGTGGATAGTAACATTAAGGACACTATAAAGACTCTTCTCAGATTTGTCCCTATGCTGCTATACCTACCACATTTAGGAGAAATTTTTTAAAGATAAATTTAATCATCATTGTCACCATTAGCCAAACACCAGAAGTGAACTTGGCACCAGATGAAATACAGTGAGCAAATCATCCTTGAAAAGCCAGTTGGCCAAGACCCTTGAGACACTGAACACATCCCCCATTGAATTCTCAGCTGCATCACATTCCTTCACTTAGACTTGTCTTCTGACCACATAGTATTGCAGGGTAATTTTAAACTCTTTCTACCACTGCCATGTGCTATCTGGGTTTCACACATGGCCAGCCTTGTTCCTGTCTGGTGAACCACATAGAAAAAAAAAAGTGTGTGTGTGTGTGTGGGGGGGGGGGAGGTTAAGAGCTAATGTAATTGGTCGAATTTATTTCCAGAAATATGCTACTGGGGACATATCAAGAAGGTATCTGGGTTCTAAACAGGAAAATATACTAATCAGAATTAACACAGCATCCAAATTACTTTAGGGGAAACAGTCATTTCAACAGCAGATTGCAGACACACTGAGCTCTACTTGAGAAATTGAGAGTGGCTTGCTTTTTCATTGTTGTTGTGTTGCTATGTGCCGTCAAGTCGGACCCGACTCATAGCAACCCCTCCTTGGGTTTCTGAGGCGGTATCACTATGGATGTAGATTGCCCAACCTTCCTTCCGAGGAGTGGCTGGTGGATTTGAACTGCCACCCTTCTGGTTAGCAGTCAAATACCTTAGGCACTACGCCACCAGATATCCTCTCAGGTCGAAAGGCACTCAAAATATGACTGGGAAAGAGCTGCCTCCTCAAAGTAGAGTCCACCTTAATGATGCAGGTGAAGTAAAGCTTTCAGGACCTCTATTTGCTGATGTGTCATGACCCAAAATGGGAAGAAACAGCTGCAAACATCCATTAATAATCGAAACATGGAATGTACAAAACATGAATCTAGGGAAATTGGAAGTTATCAAAAATGAAATGGAATACATAAAGATCAATACCCTAGGAATTGTTGTTGTTGTTGTTATGTGCCGTCAAGTCAGCCCTGACTCATAGCGACCCCTCCTTGGGTTTCCGAGGCAGTATCACTACGGAAGTAGGATTGCCCAACCTTCCTTCCAAGGAGTGGCTGGTGGGTTTGAACCGCCAGCCTTCTGGTTAGCAGTCAAGTGCTTTAGCCACTATGCTACCAGAGCTCCCACCCTAGGAATTAGTGAGGTGAAATAGACTGGTTTTGGCCATTTTGAGTCAGACAACCACATGATCTACTATGCCAGGAATGACAAATTGAAGGGAAATGGCATGGTATTCATCATCACAAAGAATGTTTCAAGGTCTATCCTGAAGTACAATGCTGTCAATGATAGAATAATATCCACAAGGAACACCAGTTACTACTACTATTATTCAAATTTATGCACCAACCACCAAAGCCACAGATGAGGAAATTGAAGATTTTTACCAACTTCTATAGTCTGAAATTGATTGAATATGCAATCAAGATGTATTGATTATTACTGGTAATCAGAATGCAGAATTGGAAACAAGAATCACCAGTAGTTGGAAAATATGGCCTTGTGATAGAAATGACATTGGAGATCGCAGGATAGAATTTTGCAAGACCAACAACTTGTTCATTGCAAATACCTTTTTTCAACAACATAAACAGCAGCTATACACATGGACTTTGCCAGATGGAGTACACAGGAATCAGATTGACTACATCTATGGCAAGAGGCAATGGAGAAGCTCTTCAGCCAAAACAAGGCCAGGAGCTGACTGTGGAACAGACTATTAACTGCTCATATGCAAGTTCAAGTTGAAGCTGAAGACAATAAAACAAGTCCATGAGAGCCAAAATACAAGCTTGATTATAAACTCACTGCTGTCGAGTCAGATCTGACTCATATCCCTCCTAAATTTAGAGACCATCTGAAGAATAGATTTGATGCACTCAACACCAATGACTGAAAACCAGAGGAACTGTGGGATGACATCAAGAATATCATCCATGAAGAAAGCAAAAGGTCATTAAAAAGACAGGAAAGGAAGAAAAGACCAAAACAGAAGTTTCAGAAGAGACTCTGAAACTTGCTCTTGAACAGAGAGTAGCTGAAGCAAATGGAAGAAATGACAAGATAAAAGAGCTGAACAGAAGATTTCAAAGAGCAGCTCTAGAAGACAATGCCAATTATTATAATGAAATGTGCAAAGACTTGGAGTTAGAAAACCTAAAGGGAAGAACACATTCAGCATTTCTCAAGCTGAAAGAACTGAAGAAAAAATTTAAGCCTTGCGTTGCAATGTTGAAAGAGTTTATGAATCTTTCAAGATATTGAATGATGCAGGAAACATCAAAAGAGGATGGAAGGAATACACAGAGTCACTGTACCAAAAAGAATTGGTCAACTTTCATCCTTTTCGGGAGGTAGCATATAATCAAGAACCAATGGTATTGAAGGAAGAAGTCAAAGTTGCAGTGAAGTAACTGGCAAACATGGCTCCAGGAATTGACAGGATACCCGTTGAGCTGTTTCAACAAACAGGTGCCATACTGGAGGCACTTACCTGTCTGTGCCAAGAAATTGGGAAGACAGCTACCTGGCCAACTCAGTGGAAGGGATCCATATTTGTACCCATTCCAAAGAAAGGTGATCCAACAGAATGTGGAAATTATCAAACAATATCATTAATATCACACACAAGTAAAATTTTGCTGAGGGTAATTCAAAAATTGTTGCAGTAGTATATTGACAGGGAACTTCCAGAAATGCAAGCTGGATTCAGAAGAGGACATGGAATGAGGGATATCATAGCTGATGTCAGATAGATCTTGGCTGAAAGCAAAGATTACCAGAAAGAAGTTTACTTGTCTTTTGTTGACTATGCAAAAGCATTCGGCTGTGTGGATCATAACAAATTATGGATAACATTGAGAGGAATAAGAACTCTAGAACACTTAATTGCATTCATAAGGAACCTATACATAGACCAGAAGGCTGTCATTAGAACAGAACAAGGGGACACTGCATGGTTTAAAATCAAGAAGGGAATGTGTCAGGGTTATATCCTTTCACCATACTTATTCAATCTGTATGCTGAGCAAATAATCCGAGCAGCTGGACTGTATGAAGAAGAATGTGGCATCAGGATTGGAGGAAGACTCATTAACAGCCTGTGATATGCAGGTGACACAACCTTGCTTGCTGGCAGTGAAGATGACTTGAAATATTTACTGATGAAGATTAAAGACTATAGTCAGACTACAGTCTGAAATGCAGGTTACACCTCAACATAAAGAAATGAAAATCCTCACAACTGGACCAATGAACAGCATTACAATAAATAGAGAACAGATTGAATTTGTCGAAGATTTCATACTACTTTGTTCCACAATCAACACCAATGGGAGCAATTGTCAAGAAATCAGACAAGGTATTGCACTAGGCAAATCTGCTGCAAGAGACCTCTTTAAAGTGCTGAGGAGCAAAGATATGTCTTTGAAGACTAAGGTGTGCCTTACCCAAGCCATGGTGTTTTCAACAGCCTCAAGTGCACGTGAAAGCTAGATAATGGATTAGGAAGACCTAAGAAGAGTTGACACTTTTGAATTGTGGTCTTGGTGAAGAATACTGAAAGTACCATGGGCAGCCAGAAGAACTAAAATATCTATTCTGGAATAAGTGCAGCTGGAATGCTCCTTGGAGGCGGGAATGGCCAGACTTCGTCACCTGCTTTGGTCATGTTGTCAGAAGGAACCATTCCCTGGAGAAGGATCTCATGATTGGTAAAGTGGAGGGTCAGTGAAGAAGGGGAAGACCCTCAACAAGATAGATTGACAGAGTGGCTCCAGCAATGGGCTCAGGTATAGCAAGGATTGTGAAGCTGGTGCAGGACCAGGGAGTGTTTTGTTCTGTTGTGTGTAGGGTCGCCATGAGCTGGAGCAGATTCAACAGCACCTAACAACACCACAACAACAACATTAACCTACAATCTCAAATGAAACATAGGCAGCCTCAGAGTTAAAATAAATTTTAATTGGTGCCAGAAGATGGCAAAAACACATATCCCTTTTAATGGACTTAGAAATGAGCCTCCCTAGACCCTTGTGTTTCAGCAGTCGGAGGTCTTACATATATAACTCTGAGAGGCGGGGAGTCATCTAGCTTGCTCCTGAACATTAATTTGCTCCTGAACATTAATGAGGAATGAAAAGTGGAATCTTTTTCTTTTTTTAGGAAGTGACAAAAAGTAAACGATCCAGACACTGTGGGCAAAATGGAGAACAGGAAAGAGTAAAAGGGAAGAAGAGGTGGGAAGTGTGCAGGAAAATAAATCACAATGACCCTTTATCCTGTCCTGACTCAGCATGAGCTCAAACCGTACTTCATACATGCTCTCAGGAATGTGACAGAGGCAGGAACTGATTCTGGGGAAAATTCTCCTTTACCCCATGGAATGCAGATGTCTTCAATACATCTTACTGATTGGCTAGAAGCAGGACTTCCAACTGGTTCATTATAGTTAGGGCCCCTGCTGATAATTTGCATCTCCCCTGCCCCCAGATACACTGATTCAGAATCTACATTTTATGTACATTTCATATACATAGGAGTGGGATCTTGTTAAAATGTAGATTCTAATTCAGTATATCTGGGGTAGAAACGCAAATTCTCAGCAGGGGGCTAAACCAGAATGAAAGAATTTGAAACCCTGGCTGGAAGTGAGTACAGTATCATCAACCATGGACAAAGGAGTGGGGCCTCTTCTGTCCCTGGGTATATGCTGGTTAGCCATCAATCACTTTTTATTGACCTTGAACTGAGATCCATGGATTCAAACACTACAATTTTCAAATTTTATAGGCAAATTAATGGTATATCAAGTTATACAAAGCTGATTCTCCAATAATGCACTTGAAGGGCATATTCCCCTGTCACTGACAAAACTCTGCATTCTGGTCTTTCATTAAGAAAAGGAAGGAACACTTATTGGGCCCCTAGTACATACCAGCCACTAAAGGGAGAGCTTGACATGCATTATTACATCAAATCTAAGTTGCCACCAACAATGGCACCCATTATATTATGTGCCATTAGGAAAGCAAAAAACACTACCAATTAACTGAAATATGCCATTCAAGTGTGTTTACTGTGAAGCTAAGAAAGCTTCGGCCCCAAGTTCCCTCACTTGTATGGGACTTTCCAAGGCACTGGGAGGAGCTCCAACAATGTGTTCTGATGGTCTTGTCTTTGTAAAATAGGTAAAAGTAAGATATTTTTACTGCAATCAGTTAGACCACTGTCTCTTTCCACTCTCACTTCCCCTCTGTGACATTTTCCTCTTGTGCTGAGTGGCACTGCAATGCCCATGGACAATTTGGGATCTTACTAAAGGGGAAATTGAATTGGGGATACATTTAGTCTGGGTTTAGTGGAATGTGTTGTGATCCACGGTCACTTCTGTACATAGTTAAGTTATTGCTGGTGTGGAAATGGCTCCCACCACTTCTAATTTCCCCTGCCAATTCTCTTGGTATTTAGACACTTGTGGGCGGGGCTAGAGGTTGTATCCAATATAAACATGTCTCACAGCACTCACTAGAAGCATATGGCATGACTAGTGGAAAAGAAGCAAAGTTTGAGGTGTATGGAGCCAGAAGTTAGTCTGTGGAAAATTCTTCCAAATCTTACAGCTCATATATGAAAGAAGCTTCATGGAGGCTTCCCAAATTGGACAACAATCTTAAACATTTGTATAACATTGCCAAAAATAAGTTGTAAAGCTGAAGAACACTTTTTGAAATTATCAACAGTAAAAAGTAAATTTCCACCAACTATAGAGAAGGAAAAGGAGCTCTGTTGGCACAGTGGTTAAAACACTCAGCTACCAACCAAAATATTGGCTGTTCAAACCCACCAGCCACTCAGCAGGAGAAAAATGCAGCAATCTGCTTCCATAAAAGTTTTTTGTTTTGTTTTTGTTTTAAACTTCTTTTATTTCGATGAATGTTTATAGAGCAAATCAGTTTTCCATTTAACAATTCATACACATTTTTGATCCATGCCATTAATTGCAATCCTCACAATGTAACAGCACTCATCCCATTTCCTCCCTGTGTTTCCTATTTCCATTTGTCCTTCTTTCTTATCCCTTTCCTGCCTTCTGAACTT
>NW_006925049.1:0-1771 GCF_000298275.1 Orycteropus afer afer | reverse complement strand
ATGGGGCAGTTCTGCGCTATCCCTAGGGATGATGTGCGTCAGAATCACCTCACTATCAATGGCTTGTTTTGGTTGATTAGAGAAGGAAAGCTGAGTTTTCTGTCTATTCTCTCTGTAGAAAATGACATACCAAAAACATTGTCATACAGACACACACACACACAAAAGCACAAGAAGATATTATAGAAGTATGTCAAGCAGTTAATTAATAAGAATATTATCTGCTTTTATGGATTTAAGATGTTTGTGTTCTATTTCAGCTTTTTTAAATTTATACTCTGTTGTGATTCTTTTCTCATCTAAATACATATTATTTCTCTTACCTAATTTTGCCTTCATTATTTTGTATTCTCTTTTTAAAAAAGGTCCTCAAATAATACAAGCTTCAGACCCTCCAAAGCCTAGATCTACCCTTGGATGTCATCCCAATTTTAGAGAACTTTTGATGTCCTGGGAGGGAAAATGTGTGTCTTAGAATTGATGAAATGCATACTGTGTATCACTTCATTTAATTCCGTATAACACTGTGAGGCAGGTATCATCATATTCACCTACAGATGAGGAAATTGACCTCAGGAAGTTAAGAAATTTGACCAAAATTAATGTTTAAGGGTTAGTATTGTTGTTATGGCTTCACTGGCACCATCCAACACTTAAAGCCACAAAACAAGGCCTCCCTCTTTGAGGATCCTCAGAGCTCCCAACTGTTACTGGGTTTGTAAAAGCAGAGGCCAGATTAGAACCTAGGGTTTTTTACTTTAAACCCTGAAATCTTGCCACTATGTCTTACACCTGATACTTTGTTAAACAATTGCTATTAACCACCTCCTCCATGTATAATTTTACATTTCCTGTTAACCCTCCAAAGAGGTATTTCATTTTCACTCTTATATGTAATGTTGCAATTAAAAGACATGTCTTCTGTTCATGAGTTTTAGGAATTTGACAAAGACCTATCATCAAACTCTACTCCCAGCCACTACTTCCCACCAGACATGTCACAGAGAACTTTGCTATTAGGTAAATTTGGGTTAAGACTTTTAAGTGCCCTTCCTTTTAAAATGCGTATGTCTACCTGGAAGTAGAAAGTCAATAAGGAAGCTATTCTTTATCATTGTTGTTGTTGTTGTTATTTGCTGTCGAGTCGGCCCCGACTCATAGCGACCCCTCCTTGGGTTTCCGAGGCAGTATCACTACGGAAGTAGGATTGCCCAACCTTCCTTCCGAGGAGTGGCTGGTGGGTTTGAACCGCCAGCCTTCCGGTTAGCAGTCAAGTGCCTTAGGCACTATGCTACCAGAGCTCCTTCATTAAGAACTTGTTAACTGCCATCAAGTTGGTCTCCTGGAACAAAATACTGCCTAGTCCTGTGCCATCTCCATAATGGGTTGTGGATCAAAGCATTGTGATTCATTGGGTTTATATTGGCTGATCTTTGGATATAGATTGCTGAATGTCCTTCCTAGTCTGTTTTAGTCTGGAAGCTTTGCTTGAACCTGTTAAGCATCATTGCAATAAGCAAGCCTCCACTTACAGACAGGTGGTGGCTGCACATGAGATGCATTGGCCAGGAATTGAACCCAGATCTCCTACACGGAAGATGGGAATTCTATCAGTGAACCACCAATGCTCCCATTAAGAACTTAGCAAGAATTTATTAGTCAAAAACACTAAGACCGAGTTCCGGCAAGATGGCAGACTAGGCAGAAAGACTGCACAGACCCTCTTCAACAAAGAAAAGGGAAACCAATTAACACAGACACAGAAGATAAT
>NW_006925048.1:10035-11511 GCF_000298275.1 Orycteropus afer afer | reverse complement strand
CCCTGGAGAAGGATGTCATGCTTGGTACGGTGGAGGGTCGACGAAAGAGGGGAGGCCTTCAAGGAGATGGATTGATATGGTGGCTGCGATGATGGGCTCAAGTATATCAGGGATTGTGGGGCTGGCACGGGATTGGGCAGTGTTTCATTCTGCTGTGCATGGGGTCGCTATGAGTCGGAAACGGCTCGACGGCACTTAACAACAACAACAACAACAGTTGCAATTAATAAGTCGTTGGTCTTACAAAATTCTATCTCCAGCATTATTTCTATCTCCAAGGCCATATTTTCCAACTTCCAGTGATTTTTCTTTGTTTCCAGTTTTCACATTCCAGTCACCAATAATTATTAATACATTTTGATTGCATAGTAGATCATTTTCAGACTGTAGAACTTATAAAAATCTTCAATTTCTTCATCTTTTGCTTTAGTGGTTGGTGTGTAAATTTGAATAATAACAGTATTAATTGGTTTTCCTTGTGTTAGCTAGGTGTCAAGTCATCTCTGACTCATAGCTAGCCTATGCACAGCAGAATGAAACACTGCCCAACTGTGCCAGTCTTAACAATCTTTGCTATACCAGAGCCCATCGTTGCAGCCACTATGTCTATCCATCTCATAGAGGGCCTTCCCCTTCTTCATTGACCCTCCACCTTACCAAGCACGATATCCTTCTCCAGGGAATGGTTCCTTCTGACAAAATGACCAAAGTAGGTGAGACAAAGTCTGGCCATTCTCACTTCCAAGGAGCATTCCAGCTGCACTTCTTCCAAGACAGTTATTTTAGTCCTTTTAGCACACATGGTACTCTTAGTGTTCTTCTCCAATACCACAACTCAAAAGCATCAACTCTTCTTCAGTGTCCCTTATTCATTGTACAGGCATTGTAATAAGGTGTGACTAATAATACCATGGCTTGGGATAGGCTTACTTTAGTCTTCCAGGAGACATCTTTGCTCTTTATCACTTGAAAGAGGTCTTTTGCAGCAGATTTGCCCAATGCAATACATTGTCTGATGTCTTGACTGCTAGTTCCATTGATGTTGTAGAGCCAAGTAACATGAAATCCTTGACAACTTCAATCTTTTCTCTATCCACCATGAAGCTGTTTATTGGACTAATTATGAGAATTTTTGTTTTCTTTATATTGAGGTGTAATCCATACAGCAGACTGTAGTGTCTAATCTTCATCAGTAAATGCTTCAAGTTATCCTCATTTTCAGCAAGCAAAGTTGTGTCATCTGCATATTGCAGGTTGTTAATGAGTCTTCCTCCAATCCTGGTGCCATGTTCTTCTTCATATAGTCCAGCTTCTTGGATATTTTCTCAGCACATAGATTGAATAAGTATGGTGAAAGGATAAAACCCTGATGCACCCCCTTATTGATTTTGAACCATTCAGTGTCCCCTTGTTCTGTTCAAATGACAGCCTCCTGATCTATGTACAGGTTCCTCATGAGTACAATCCAGTGTTCTG
>NW_006925048.1:7172-8100 GCF_000298275.1 Orycteropus afer afer | reverse complement strand
TACTTCATACACTCTGTGTTCTAATTATTAATGGATGTTTGTATCTGTTTCTACTCATTTGGAGTTGTGCCACACCAACCAATGGAGGTCCTGAAAGCTTTACCCTACTCATATTGTTAAGGTTGTCTGTACTCTGAGAAGTCAGCTCTTCCCTGGTAAAATTTTGAGTGCCTTCCAACCCAATGGGCTCTTCTTCCAGTACCATATTGGACACTATTTCAGGGCTAGTCATAAAGTTTTCCAGTAATATATCAGACATTGTTCCACTGCTATTCATAATGTTTTCATTGGCCAATTGATTGAGAACTGGATGTCCTACTCCTTCTTCCAAGTCTGTCTTAGCCTGGAAGCTCTGCTCAAACCCGTCCATTATAATAACCCTGTTGGCATTTGGCAACGTGGTGAAATAGCCTTCAGCTTCATAGCAACTGCAATCTACCACAGGACACCAAACTGACAGACAAGTTTGTCTCCCTTAGTTGTTCCTAACCCCTCTGCATCTGGCTACCTCAGGCAATGGCCTTAAAATAAAGCTGCCCCAAGCAAAAAGAAGCCCCTGAATCCTGTCCTGCCTATCTCAGGCTCTAGACTTATATATAATATAGAGCCACACCCAAGTGAAAAGCAGTCTCCAAGCCTCAGACCAGCCTACCTCAAGCCCAGCCTGAGTGAAAAGCAGCCTCCAAGCTGCTTTTTTTTTTTTTTTTTTAACAAGGATTTCCTTGTAGGTGTATGGATATTATATCTGGTGGCATAGTGGATAGGCATGTGGCTGCTAACCAGAATGGCAGTGGCAGTGGTTCAAGCACACCAGCTGCTGGGCAAAAGGAAGCTGGGGCAATCTACTTCTGTAAAGATTTACAGCCTCAGAAACCCAATGGGGGTGAGTTGGAATCACCTTGATGGCAGTGAGTTCGGTTCTTCTGGG
>NW_006925048.1:1510-2977 GCF_000298275.1 Orycteropus afer afer | reverse complement strand
GTTGCTGTGAGGCTGGAGGCCACTGGTATTTCAAATACCAGCAGGGTCACCCATGGAGGACAAGTTTCAATGAACCTTCTAGACTAAGACAGACTTGGAAGAAAGAAGAGACCATTCACTTCTCAAAGAACTGGGCAATGAAAACCTTATGAATAGCAGTGAAACATCATCTGACATATTATAAGAAATCTTTATGAATAGCCCTGAAACATTGTTTAATATAGTGCCAATGATGAGCCCCTCAGGTTGGAAGGCACTCAAAATGACTGGGGAAGAGCTGCCTCCTCAAAGCAAAGCCAACCTTAATGATATAGGTGGGTAAATCTTTCAGGACCTTCATCTGATGATGGGGCACAACTCAAAATGGGAAGAAAAAGCTACAAACATTCACTGATAATTGGAACATGGAATGTACAAAGTATGAATGTAGGAAAATTGGAAGTTATCAAAAATAAATGGAATGCATAAAGATAGATATCCCAGGCATTAGTGTGGTGAAATGGATGGCATTGGCCAATTTGAATCAGCAAATCATAAGATCTACCATGCTGGGACTGACAAATTGAGGGGGAATGGTGTGGCATTTATTGTCACAAAGAATGTTTCAAGATCTGTCCTGAAGTGCACTGCTGTCATTGATAGGATAATATTCATAGGCCTACAAGGAAGACCGGTTACTACTACTATTATTGTAATTTACATACCAACTGCTAAAGCCAATGATGAAGAAACAGAAGGATTTCACCAACTTCTGCAGTCTGAATTTTACCAAACATGCAATCAAGATGTATTGATTATTACTGGTGACTGGAATGCAAAAAATTGGAAATAAAGAAGAATCACTGGTAGTTGGAAAATGTGGCCTTGGTGATGAAAATGACACTGGAGATCACACGACAGAATTTTGCAAGACCAACGACTTATTCATTGAAAATATATTTACTCAACAACTAAATGGCAGGCATTCATGTGGACCTTGCCAGATAGGACACACAGGGATCAGGCAATTACATCTGTGCAAAGAGGCAATGGAGAAGTTCAATATATTCAGCCAAAACAAGGCCAGTAGCAGTTTGTGGAACAGAACATCAATTGCTCATATGCAAGTTCAAGCTGAGGCTAAAGACAATTAAAACAAATCCACAAGAACCAAAATATGACCTTGATTATATCCTACCTGATTTTAGAGACCATCTGAAAAATAGCTTTGACACATTGAATACCAATGACCAAAAATCAGACAGATTGTGGGATGACATGAAGGACATTATATATGAAGAAAGCAAAACGTCATTAAAAAGACAGAAAAGGAAGAAAAGACCAAAATGGTTGTCAGAAAAGACTCTGAAGGTTTATCTTGAGTGGAGAGTAGCTAAGGCAAATGGAAGAAATGACAAAAGAAAAGAGCAGAACAATAGATTTCAAAGAGCAACTCGAGAAGGCAAAGTGAATTATTATAAAAAAAAT
>NW_006925048.1:0-475 GCF_000298275.1 Orycteropus afer afer | reverse complement strand
AAGGCTCCAGGAACTGACGGAATACCCACTGAGATGTTTCAGCAAACGGATGCCCCGCTGGAGGCATTCACTCATCTATGCCAAGTAATTTGGAAGATAGCTACTCGGACAACTGACTGGAAGAGATCCATTTATGTACCCATTGCAAAGAAAGCTGATCCAACATAATGTGGCAATTATTTTAAAATACCATTACTATCACATACAAGTGAATTTTTGCCAAAGATAATTAAAAGTAGTTGCAGTAGTATATTGACAGGGAACTTCCAGGTATGCAAGTTGGTTTCAGAAGAGGATATGGAATGAGGGATATCATTGATGATGTCAGGTGGATCTTGGCAGAAAGTAAAGAATATCAGAAAGATGTTTACTTGTGTTTTATTGACTATGCAAAGGCATTTGATTGTGTGGATCATGACAAATTGTGAATGAAATTGAGAAGAATGAGAATTTCAGTACACATAATTGTGCTCAT
>NW_006925047.1:5361-11491 GCF_000298275.1 Orycteropus afer afer | reverse complement strand
CTACGTAAATGGAAGAACTTGCCTTGTTCATGGATAAAAACCAAACACCAAACCCATTGCTGTCAAGTTGATACTGACTTATAGCAATCCCCACTGGGTTTCTGAGGTGGTAAATCTTTACGGAAATAGATTGCCCAGTCTTGCATCTGTGAAGTGGCTAGTGGGTTTGAACCACCACCCTTCTGGATAGCAGTCAGATACCTTAGGCACTAAGTTACCAGTGCCCCTTATTCATGGATAGGAAGAGTGAATATTGTGCAAATGTCAACATTACCCAAAGCAATCTACACATTTAGTGCAATCCCGATCCAGATACCATCAACATTTTTTAGGGGTGTAGAAAAACCAATTGTTAATTTCATATAGAAAAGAAAGAGACCTCAGATGAGTAAAGCACTGCTGAAGAAGAAAAACCAAGTAGGTGTATCACATTCCCAGATCTCAAAACCTACTGGACAGCCACAGTAATTAAAACAGTGTAGTATTTGTGCAGTGATAGACAGATAGACCAATGGAACAGAATAGAAAACCCAGAAATAGACCCATCCATCTACGGACAGCTGATCTTTGACAAAGGACTAAAACTCATTAAATAGGGGAGAGATAGCCTCTTTAACAAATGGTGCTGGCAAAATTGGATATCCACCTGCAGGAAAATGAAACAAGACCCATACCTTATTCTTTACAGTAAAAGAAACTCAAGTTCAAAGACTAACTGTAAAACTTAAAATTAGAAAGTTCATCAAAGATAAAATAGTGTCACATCTAGGGACCCTCATATATGGCATACATAGACTAACTATCAAGCATAGCCCAAAATGCACAGGCAGCAGAAGAGAAACTAGATGACTGGGACCTTTTAACAAATAAATTCTTAATGCGTGTCAAAAGACTTTTCCAAAAGAGTGAAAAGAGAACCTACAGATTGGGAAACAAATATTTGGCTATGATATATCTGACAAAGGCCTTATCTCCAAAATTTATAGGAAACTTCAACACTTCAATACCAAAAAGACAAACAATCCAATACAAAAATGGGAAAGGGACATGAACAGACACTTCATTAAAGATGATATACTGGTGGCCAACAAACACATGAGGAAATGCTCATAATCATTAACCATTAGAGAGATACAAATCAAAACAACAATGAGATATCATCTCACCCCAGCAATAAGAGCAAAGTTCATTAAGACAGAAAATAACAAATGCTGATGAGGTTGCAGAGAGATCGGAACTCTCATACACTACTGGTGGGATTGCAAAATGGTGCAACCTTTGTGGAAAATGGTAGGGCATTTCCTTAAAAAACTGAAAGTAGAAATACCATTTGATCCAGCAATTCCATTACTAGGAATATATCCTAAAAAGGTGAGAACCAGGACATGAATAGACATATGCACAACCATGTTCATTGCAGCACAATGCACTATAGCAAAGAGATGGAAGCAACCTAAATGCCCATCAGCAGATGAATGGATAACCAAACTATGGTATATTCACACAATGGAATATTATGCTACATTAAAGAATATGAAAATCATCTCACAACATGGATGAATTTGGAGGACATTATGCTGAGTTGAAATATGTCAGTCGTAGGAGGACAAATATTGTATGAATCCATTATTGTAAAAATTCAAAGAAAGGTTTACTTAGGGAAGGATACTCACTTTGTAGGTTACTGGGGATGGGAGGGAAAGGGAGGGAAAATTTCAGACTAGTTGGGGGTCACATGTTGATTTGGATTAGGTGAGGGTTGGTGTGGAAAGGGTCTGTGACGAGCATGATGGCACTGGGGAAAGGAAAGACACTGAAACAGGCATATAAAATATAGACAACAGAGGCAAATAATAGTATACGCACAATATTGCATTATCACTAACACCAAACACCAGGCTATAGATAAATGCAGACAGGTGAGAAGATCAGGTGGGGGTTGGCAAACAGGAATACATGTTGGGCCAAGGATCAATTTAGCTGAACATAATCATACATATGCACTTATGGTACAAAACTAGCCACACACATTACAGAAGCAACAGAAAACTGAGTTGGAGTAACCTCTCAGAGACTACCATACACCTTGAGAGAGAATCACAGGGCCTGCTGACTTTGGACCATAGTCTTGGGAAACACCAAACTCAATTGGCACAACATCATACATAAAAACTTTTTTCCACAACCCACATTGGTGGGTAGTGACTAGGGTCTTAAAAGCTTTCAAGCAGATATCTAAGATGCAACTATTGGTCTCCTCTTTCTGAAGCAAAGAAGAGTGAAGAAAATCAAAGGCATCTGGAAACAATTGCCTTAGGCACTATGCTACCAGAGCTCCCCCTGGAAACAATCAGTCCATGGATATGATGGACCCTGAGACCAGAGGAATTAGATAGTGTCCGATTACCAATGCCAACCACTTGGAAAGGGATCAAACCTGGAGATTCTGAATAGAGTCGGAAGAAAAATGTGGAACAAAATCCAAAAGCACAAAAATGATGAGAATTATTGGTTGGATAGAGTCTGATGGAACCCCCAAGGCTATGGCCTTCGGTTACCCTTCAGGTCTAGAATTGGAGTTACTCCTATGGATTGGCTCTCAGCCCAACAGTAGAAAGACCTACATACAGAACACCTATCCCAAGGCGATGCATTCACCTACTCTAGGGAGATATAGCCCTTCGAGCAATTGGTCATGGGGCACCAGAGGAACAGCATTCACATAGAAGGAAAACTGGACAGATGAGTGTGCATAGTTAAGAAGGGCACAGGAAGGAGTTTATTACAGGTACGGGAGCAGAGGAGAGTTTGTTATGGTCGGGTATGGCAGCAGGGCATGAAATCAAATGCACATGCACTGTTGAATGTAAAACAAATTCTGCTCTGTAAATTTGCACCCAAAGTACAATAAAATAAAATAAAAAATAAAGAGATAATGTGTGTATTGCTGAATAAAAAAATTAAAAAAAAAACTATATATAAATTAAGGATACAGATAACAGAAAACGGACTCAGAAAACAAAATGCATATTTAAATTCAAGTTAGTACTGACAGTTATAGAGAATTCCCATTATTGATAGGATAATCTCAACCATAAATGACGATACCAACCTATAAGAATATTAAAAATATATTTATGAATTAGTGTCAGAGCCAGCCCCTGTCTTTCTGGAACCACACATCTACATGCCTTGATGAATGGCTTTTACTGCTTTTCCCAGAGATGGATTTTAGAGGAGACTGAAGATATTAAACACACATTAAAGATTCCATTGATCTTATATAATCAAAGAGCAACAGAGTTTTCATCCTTCAAATTTGACAGAAATAAGTTGAGATGTTTATAATGAACATTTTCCTACATGATATTAGTTCTCTTGTGGAAAACCTATATTTTCAGTTACGTTATATTTGGTAGAAAAATATTAAGAAAAGTTATGCTTAGTGTGGGATATGGGCAGAAATGAGGATAAGAGATCATAATTAGCATATGTAAAAATAGTCCTTTTTGCCAGCTCTTTTACTTTGTTATCTAGTATACTTGCCAAAACAATCTTAAGCCTTATGAAATTGTCATTATTTCAGCTAATATGAAGAACTTTGTGAGAATTAAAATACAAAATACCAAAGATAGCACAGCTTGCAAACTGGAAAAGTAGGATTTTAAATTAGAATTGTGTAGCCCCTAAGTCAATTGTCTTTATTCTACAACACAGCAAATCTGCAGATAAATAGCAATTGTATTTTTATAGTAAAAATTTCTCTTTGATATAAACAGTCCTGTTTATTACAATAAAATTTTTAGAGAATTTAACTTCTTATGTACTCTCACTGAGGCTAACTATTTCTATGTCTTACTAATTGGGAAAAATTGCATATGTGTTGAAATAAGCAACATATCAATGAGAAAGCTTGTAAAAATAAAGCAAGGTGTATGAAGAATATTCTGCGTTGTGTTTTTCCCTTTGCCAGTCTTATATGTTGTTGTTGTTGTTATGTGCCATCGAGTCAGACCCAGCTCATAGCGACCCCTCCTTGGGTTGCCGAGGCGATATCACTATGGAAGTAGATTGCCCAACCTTCGTTTCAAGGAGTGGCTTGTTGTTGTTGTTGTTATTTGCCGTGGAGTCGGCCCTGACTCATAGCGACCCCTCCTTGGGTTTCCGAGGCAGTATCACTATGGAAGTAGGATTGTCCAACCTTCCTTCTGAGGAGTGGCTGGTGGGTTTGAACCGCCAGCCTTCTGGTTTGCAGTCAAGTGCCTTAGGCACTATGCTACCAGAGCTCCCTCAAGGAGTGGCTAGGAGGTTTGAATTGCCAGCCTTCTGGTTAGCAGTCAAGTGTTTTAGGCACTATGCTACCAGAGCTCCCGCCAGTCTTGTATAGTCCCTAAAAATTCTTTTGCAACTGTGTACAGCACTGGAGAAAGAGCAGCAGGGCCAGGTAAGGCTTTTTGTAGGGGTAGTTGGGAATAATTCCCATTCATCTGTGGAAAGTCCAAATAGAACAGGGACTAAGAGGGAGAGGAATAACCATTCTCATCCCATTGCTCACTCTTAGGAAATGCCTGAACTTGAATTATTTGCTCATCTTATTTCTGAATCTCTCCATTGCTCACTTTTGAAAATGAATGTATGTGCCCATCCCCTTGCCTTATTATTAAGCCTTCCCTCTGATTTCACACTGGTACAATCATTCAAAAATCAAACAAGGGAAACTCAAAATTCTTTCATATTGGCTACAGTGAATGATTTTATTTCTAACTTGATTATCACTGCAGTTGAATTGATTTTGCATGTAGAGGTAACCTTAGAAATGAATAAGGATCAATGGAAATGAAAAATGCTTTGAAGATCTTTGGAGAAGTCAATTGTAGACTTACTGTTATTTGTCCAGTCTTTTTAAATAGGCCAGTTAATATATCTTACTAATAAAAGGTGTATTCAATATAGTATTTGTTCTTGAATATTGCAAAAGAAGAACCTCTATAATATCCACATATTTTAAAATACCTTGTATGTACTTAGTATGAAAAAATATAAGATGCAGATTTAAAAAATGACACACACAAACTGAAATGCAGGAAATGTGTTATAAGAATAAATACTTGTTAAACTCAATAAAAATACCACCAGGAAACCAAGAAAGGAGAGATTATGTGAGCTGAGTTGGTCCAAAAGAAATTTAAAAGAAAATGTAACTATATGTCTGAATCATGAAAGGTAGGTATGGGGACTAAGGGAGAACATTAGAATTGGGAGAATAAAAATGATGGATACAGTGTGATAAAATTACATTTCATATTTTGAGG
The DNA here is from genome assembly GCF_000298275.1 of Orycteropus afer afer. Taxonomy (NCBI): domain Eukaryota; kingdom Metazoa; phylum Chordata; class Mammalia; order Tubulidentata; family Orycteropodidae; genus Orycteropus; species Orycteropus afer. The sequence goes on along the minus strand of NW_006925047.1, from coordinate 6,179 downwards.
ACAATGAGTAGAATATCACAGAAGTAGAGATGTTGGGAAGTACAAAAACATATTTGTAAATTAGGATATTTTTTATGGTACCATGAACATTAAATATAAACTCAACTATATTTCTCACTTAATTGTGGACTTTAGTTTCTTAATTTATATAGCATGTGGCATCTGGATCAGATGGTTTATATGTACCTGTACCCCCCCCCAAAAAAAAAAAAAACACTAACTGCCGTGGAGTCAGATCCAACTCATAGTGTCCCCTCCTTGGGTTTCCAAGGAGGTATAAGTACAGAAGTAGATTGCACAACCTTCCTCTATAATCCTAACATTCTTATATATTTACACATTAATCTGCAGCCAACAGGGAGACTACTGATCTTTCTGAGTGAGAAGGTCCTTAAAAAAGTACTACTTTCAGAAAATTATTCTGGTGATATAAATTAAAGAGAAGAGATTTTAGCCTGAAGAACCAGATAGGAGAGTAGTATTTCATTAGTTCTAACTCATAGTGACCTTTCCTTGGCTTTTCAAGGCAGTATCACTACAGAAGTAGATTGCCCAAACTTCCAAGGAGTGAGGAGTGGCTGCCGGGCTTGAAGCGCCAGCCTTCTGGTTAGCAGTCAAATGCCTTAGGCACTGGACCACCAGAGCTCCACTATACACAACAGTGTAGTAACACTGGCAGTAAAAATAAAAGGATGGATACGACGAATATATTAATCAAATAAAGTCAAGAAAATGGATTAAATATCTAAAGTACAATGATTCCAGGAAGAATCTAAAATTTATTTAATTCAGAAAAATGTGGTGAAACTATATATTTT
>NW_006925047.1:0-4701 GCF_000298275.1 Orycteropus afer afer | reverse complement strand
GCTGATGTCAGATGGATCTTGCTTCAAAGCAAAGAATACCAGAAACATGTTTACTTGTGTTTTATTGACTATGTAAAGCATTTGATTGTGTGGATCATAACAAGTTATAAATAACATTGAGAAGAGTGGGAATTCCAGAACACTCAATTGTGCTCATGAGGAACCTGTATGTAGACCAGGAAGCTGTTGTTTGAACAGAATAAGGAGATACTGCATGGTTTAAAATCAGGAAGGGAGTGCAACAGGGTTGTATCCTTTCACCAGAGTTATTCAATATATATGCTGAGCAAATGACCTGAGAAGTTGGTCAATATGAAGAATCAGGATTGGTGGAAGACTCATTAACAACCTGTGATATGCAGATGACACAACTTTGCTTGCTGAAAGTTAGGATGACTTGAAGCACTTACTGATGAAGATTGAAGACTATAATCTGTAATATGTACTATACCTCAAAATAAAGAAAATGAAAATCCTCACAACTGTACCAATAAGCACCATCATGATAAATGGAGAAAAGATTGAAGTTGTCAAAGACTTCATATTACTTGGTTCTACGATCAATACCAATGGAAGCAGCAGTGAAGACATCAGACGACTTATTGCATTGGGAAAATCTGCTGCACAAGACCTCTTTCAAGTGCTGAAGAGCAAACATGTCTCCTTGAAGACTAGGGTGCACCTATCCCAAGCCATGGTATTTTCAACTGCCTCATATACATGTGAGAGCTGAACAACGAATAAGGAAGACTGAAGAAGAGTTGATGATTTTGAGTTGTGGTGCTGGCAAAGACTTCTGAAAGTATCATGGACTGTTAAAAGAACTAACAAATTTGTCCTGGAAGAAGTACAGCTGGTATGCTCCTTGGAAGCTAGAATTGCCAGACTTCATCTGACCTACTTCGGTCATGTTGTCAGAAGGGGCCATTCCTTGGGGAAGAATATCATGCTTGGTAAAGTGGGGTGTCAATGAAAATGGGGAAGGCCCTTAAGAAGGAGGATTGACACAGTGGCTGCAACTATGGGCTCAGGTATAGCAAGCATTGTGAGTCTGACACAGGCCCAGGTAGTATGTTTCATTTTGTTGTACATAGGGTCACTATGAGTCAGAGATGAATTGATGGCCCCTAGCAACAACATAATAGAGCTATAAGAATGTCTTCAATTCCAACAGCCAGTTGCTGTGACAACAGTGACATATTGCACATTACCATCTGGAAAAAGGGATCAAATAGTGTTTAATTATCTATGATTATACAACATGAATCCAAATATACTGAAACCTGAGAATTTATGCCTAAATGTATCTGACAAATTTAGAAAGTAGATTGTGCTAAGCCACATTTATATATCAATATTTTGTAGTTATGACAATTATGCAAATTAATGGAGATTTACTAATAAGTTATAATTTATTCACATGAATACACATATTAATTTTGTATAGAACTTTATCATTTATAATCTGTCTGTATATTACATACTTGTTCCAAACAAAACTGTGATGTAGGAAGTTTGAGTATTAGTTTAAATAAACAGTCTCAGACATATTATGTGTCTTGATTAAGGTGAAACTATTTATAGAATAGATCCAATATTTGAACTTTGCTATGATTCATTAAAAATTTAGGATAATTTCCTCCACATAAGTCATACATTGTCTTAGGTGTCAGCATTTAAAAAAAAAAAAAAAAAAAACCTCACTGCTGTTGAGTCAGATCCAACTCATAGTAATCCCTCCTTGGGTTTCTGAGGTAGTATGACTATGGAAGTAGATTGCCCAACCTTCCTTCCAAGGAGTGGCTGGTGAGTCTGAACTGCCAGGCTTCTGATTAGTAGTCAAATGCCTTAGGCATTACACCATCTATCAAACAGGACAACTCCATAGTGTACAAGAAACAAAATAAAACAAAAACAATAAAGTAGCCCTCAGAGTATGATAAACTTATGTATTTGATGTGCAGACATCTGGGTATATTTCTCTTCCTATAGGGAAAATAATTGCATTTAGTTCATTTAACCTATCACAACTTTACAGCAATCTACCACAAGCCTCTGTACATTCCGCATGCTGATTATTAATGGATATTTGCATCTATTTCTTCTCATTTATAGACATGCCACATCAGCAAATAAAGGTCCCAAAAGCTTTGTTCCATCAGGTCATTAATGTCAACTATACTTTGAGGAGGCAGCTCTTCTCCAATCATATTTTGAGTGTCTTCCACCCTGAGTAGCTCATTTTCAGGCACTTTATCAGACAATGTTTCTTTGCTACTCGTGAGGTTTTCAGTGGTCATTTTTTTTTTTTTTTCCCAGAGTGGAACTGGCTACATGTCTAATTATGATATGAAGGATTCTGAGGGCTGAATATTGAATGATGCAGGAAGCATCAAAACAAAGTGGAGGGAATATACAGAGTCACTGTACCAAAAAGTTGATCGATGTTCAGCCATTTTAGGAGGTAGCATATGATCAAAAAAGGATGCTATTTAAGGTAGAAGTCCAGGCTGCAGTGAGGGCACCGGTGAAAAACAAAGCTCCAGGAATTGACGGAATACCCACTGAGATGTTTCAAGAAATAGATGCAGCACTGGAAGCACTTTTCCATTTATGACAAGAAATTTGGAAGACAGCTACTTGGCCAACTGACTGGAGGAGATCAATATTTGTGTCTATTCCAAATAAAGATATTCTAATAGAATGCAGAAACTAATTAACAATATCAGTAAAATTTTGCTGAAGATAGTTCAAAAATGGCTATAGCCATACATTAACTGGGAACTACCAGATATTCAAACTGGATTTAGAAAAGTATGGGAAATAAGTGATAACATCACTGATGTCTGATGAATCTTAGGTGAAAGTAGAGAATACCAAAGATGTTTTCCTGTGTTTTGTTGACTACACATAGGCATTCAACTCCGCGGATCATAACAAATAACAGATAACATTGCAAAGAATGGGAATTCTGTAACACTTATTTGTGCTACTGAGGAACCTGCACATAAACCAAGAGAACAAGGGGATACTATGTGGCTGAAAATTAGGAACGGTGTGTGTCCGGGCTGTATCCTTTCACCACACTTATTCAATCTGTGTCCTGAGCAAATAGTCTGAGAAGCTGGACTATATGAAAAAGAACACAGCATTAAGATTGGAGGAAGACTCGTTAACAACTTGAAATATTCCAATAACACAATTTTGCTTACTGAAATGAAGATAACTTGAAGCACTTAATGATGAAGATCAAGGACCACAGCCTTCACTATGACTTACACCTTAACATAAAGAAAACAAAAATCCTCACAAATGGACCAATAAGCAACATCATAATAAATGAAGTAAAGATTGAAGTTGCCAAGTATTTCATTTTACTTGGATCCAGAATCAATACTCATGGAAGCAGCAATCAAGAACTCAAATGACATATTGCCCTGGGCAAATCTGCTGCAAAAGACCTCTTTTTAAAGAACAAAGATGTCACTTTGAAGCCTAAGGTGCACATGACTCAAGCCATAATATTTTCAATAACTTCATATGCATGTGAGAGCTGGACAGTGAATAAAGAAGTCTGCAGAAGAATTGATGTGTTTGAATTCTGGTGTTGGTGAAGAATATTGAATGCACCATGGACTTCAAGAAGAACGAACAAATCTGTCTTGGAAGAAGTACAGCCAGAATGCTTCTTTGAAGCAAAAAAGGCTAGACTTCATTTCTGGTACTTTGCTCATGTTTTCAGAAGTCTAGGTAGGGGGCAAGAGAAAAAGTAGAAAATCTTTAATGCGATGAGTTGACATAGTAGCTGAAACATGGGCTCAAGCATGACAATGATTGTGAAGATGGTCCAGGACCAGCAGTGCTTCATTTTATTTTACTTAGGATCACTATTCAGAAGGAAGGTTGCGCAATCTATTTCTGTAGTGAAACCACCTCAGAAATCAGACTTTAACAAAATTGAAAAGACAAATAGATGACTCCACAGTAATATTAGGAGAATTTAATATACCACTGTTCTGGTTACCTAGTACTATTCTGACAAGAATATGCCACAAATGGGATGGCGTGAAGAAACAGGAATTTATTCTGTTACAGTTTGGAGCCTTTAAGTCTGAGTTTAAAGTGCCAGGATCTAGGGGCTAGGTGAAAGCCTCTCAAACTTGGGCTACAGCTCTGCCTCCTACTCCTGGCCCATTGGAGCTGGGCACTTTTCTTCACTCAGCTGCTGGTTACTGAGGCTGACAATTCCGAAGTTGACAAGTAAAAAGGCACAGTCCTGATGTTACCAAACCACATGACAGACCATTAATTCAAGTCTATTGTAAGTCCCGAGTTCAGCAGAGCATGCCAGGCTGTTGAACTGCAACATGGCTACATTTAGGGTCTAAGCATGCCATAAGCTAGAAACCATTCCCCAAGGCTTCTCCTTATACTCCGGAAGCAGACCACATCCCTAGGGCAGCTACTCAGCTGCTCAAAGTAGATTTCACCATGGAGTTGATTACTAGTCTCATCATGGGGAATACTACATCCAGCTGCCCAGCCACTCAACAGGCCTAACCAAGCTGACACACAAACTTAACTACCACAACCACTTTCAATAAGAGATAGAAAAACTGGAAAGAAACTCAGCAAAGATGCAGAAGAACTAAACAATATGATCAACCAACTTGACCTTACAGACATCTAAAGAGCACTTCA
>NW_006925046.1:9436-11404 GCF_000298275.1 Orycteropus afer afer | reverse complement strand
GCACTCTGAGTGGTGGGCCACAATGATGTTTTGAGTCTCCTGGAATTAGTGTCAGTTCAGAGCCAGTGTCCAGTATCCCTGAAAAGTTATATTATTTCCTTTTCCCCAATGAACAGCCACTCCTGTAAAAGGCCTCAGATCTGTTTGGAGAAGGCTGGGGAAAAGATTGACATTATAAATTTTTGGCAATGTAGTAGGGTCCTTCCTCAAAGGGACCTGGCCTCCCCTTCAGTCAAGGGGTTGTGGGTCTGTAAACTGACTCAAGTCTGGGAATTGATTGAGAGGCCCTGACTCTGTAGTCTGGCAATTCAATCTAGGCTGCTGTTCACATGACCTAGAATTCTTCTCTCTATACAGATCAAGTAAATATTTAGTATGTTTGTCATGTATTTCACTCCTAGGAACACCATGACTAAGTAGCCAACACCATAATTCCACACAAGTCAGAGTATTCTCAATACTGTTTCGACTCTGCTGTCCATTATGGTAACCAAGCCCACCTTGCCTTTGTTAATTAACTGCTGCCACTTGGCCCCTGCTACCATGGGGCCCAATCAGCCCCATCATAGTTAAGTGACTTAGTTCAATTAGGGCAGTTCCCACTGTCAAATTTGGCTTACATAAAATAGCAATCAAAGCAGACTTCAAAGATGCTGGATCTCCCTTCACAAATTTATTCCTCACCATTCTGGTGAAAGGCGTATCCTCTGGACTCTCCATTTCTTGCTCTAGTGGTCTGCTAAAAAGGCAAGGAGACCACATCTCCTGACCTCCTCTAACCCCACAAGAGGAAAACAGAATCACCATCAGTAGCCCAAGGACTATTCCTGCGAGGCCAGACATGCTACCTCCCTCCAGCCCTTTCACCAATCCTGACACCAACTGTTACTCCCATAGCACCCACCTTGCTGCTCAGGGTTTGATAATTCACTGCAGTGGCCACACAGAACTCACAGATTATGGGCTTTATTAGGGAAGCACCAGGCTACAATTCAAGTTCAGGAAAAATGTTCAGTCTCTCTCCCAACCCACTGTCTCTCCATCAACAGCCTCTCACAGTCTCTCTCCCAGAAATGTATGTATCTCGGTGTCTTGCTCAGCAATGCGTGTCTCTTTAATCTCTTTTCCAGAAGCTCATGTCTCTCAGGAGCACGTCCTTCCTCAGCCAGCAGTCAGAGAGAGTTCTGCCTCTAGGAGGCCTCCTTTTGAGCCTGGCAGAGTGGCCAAACTAGCCAATCATAACATCAGAATTCTAAGCACCTGAGAGAGAGTGAACTTCCCAGAACATTACTTTGTGCCACGCCCAACAGAAATACCCCAGGTGGATTACTTTTACAACTGGAGCTCCTCAGTTGCTCACAGCAAATTCCACCACAGAGTTTACAAAGACTTATGGCTAGAAAAGCCATACCAGGTAATTTACTACACCGCAGGGTCTAATTTGATAAATCCATTCTAATATGCCAATTTCCCTAAGCCTCTGAATACCTTCTTCTACATTATACCAAGGCAGGTCTGGTACTTCAACTTGACTTAAGGTAGCCCACCACATAATCCATGCTTCAGTAAGCTAACCAAGTAAACAATTAGATCCTTTCCTAACCTCTCCAGCTGAAACACTGAATGAAGAATCTGTACTTAGTGGGCCTAAATCAATAAACTCAGACAGATCCAATGTTACATTCCTTGCACCATTATTCAACACCCTCAGTAGCCATTCCCATACATATTCTCCAGGTTTCTGTCTGTACATGTTAGCGAAATCAAGTAGGTCTTTTCAGATGTAACATACCACCTCCTCAGTCACACTTTGTATTGCACCTTTTGGGGCTCGCTTGGACTTTAGTTACAGGTCTATCAGCAACAATGGGTGGTTAGGGCAGTTCCTGAGAACATTCATCAATGTTTTCCATGGCCTCTGCCTCAGGCAATGACCCAGCAGGAAGAGTTGGGTTAATCCCATCAAAC
>NW_006925046.1:7268-8823 GCF_000298275.1 Orycteropus afer afer | reverse complement strand
ATGCCTTTACAATTAACCAGATTGGAGAACCAATTTAGGAAGTGCATCCTTATGATTTTGTCTCTCTAGAACCACTCCTGGTACAAAATGTGTTAGACTGGGTTCTTTAGAGAAGCAAAACCAGTAAAGCTTATAGAGAGAGAGAGGGAAAAAAAAAGAAATTTATCTTAGGAAAATGATTCACACACTTATAGAAGCTGGCAAGTCCCAAGTTCTTGGATCAAATGTTAAGCCACAGGCTTTTCCCAGCTCACACAGCTGCAGGGGCTGACGAACTCAAGGTAGGCAGGCAGTATACTGGCTTTGACTCCAACAAATGACGAATCCAAGATCTCCAGGCCAAATGGTGGATTGTTCACTCATGGACTATTGTAGGCAGCACAACAGAATCCCAATCTGAAGAAAAGTCTCTTTTCCCGGGAAGTCCATAAATATACTGGAAGCAGGTCACACCCCTAGGTTAACTCCCTTTCAAAGGATTGGCTGCTCAAAACATATGCATCTGATCCCATCATTGGAACAACCCACATCACAATTGCTTAAACCACACAGAACTGTGGTCCAGCCAAGTTGGCCCACAGCTCCAACTATCACACCTGGCAATCTGGTTCCTACTCTTTAATTATTCCAAATTCTAGTTCCTCCTACTTTTTGTACCTGAATGCATTCTTCAGATTCATTTTTGTTGTTGTTGTTTGTTTTGGGGTGGAATGGTCTTTAGATGTCTGTTAGGTCTAGTTGGTTTACAATGTTGTTCAAGTCTTCTGTTTCCTTGTTAACCTTCTGCCTAGCTGCTCCATTACTAAAGTGGGATATTAGAGTCTCTGCTTTTGTTAACTTTCTTTCTCACTTCAATCTCATCAGTTTTTGTTTCATGTATTTGGGGTGTTGTTATTAAATGTTATTTAAGGATTTATCCTTAAAATTGTTATATATTCATGATGCATTTAGTTTCTCATCATTCTAAAATGTCCTTCTTAACTAGTAGCAATAGTTACCTTAAAGTCTTTTTATCTGATTTTAGTATAACCACGTAACTCTCTTTTGGTTACTATTTGCATGGTATAAATTTTTCTATCCTTTTAATTTCAACCTATTTGTATCTTTGAACCTAAAGTATATCTCTTGTAGACAACATATACCAAACTCAATGCCATCAAGTACAATCTGACTCATAACAACCCCTCCTTGGGTTTCCAAGGCAGTATCACTAAGGAAGTAGATTGCTCAACCTTCCTGCTGAGGAGTGACTGGAGGATGTGAACCAGCAGCCTTCTGGTTAGCAGTCAAATGCCTTAAGCACTATGCCACCAGAGCTCCTAAACAACATGTAGTTGAATGATTTTTTTAATCCCTCTCGCAAGCTGTGACTTGTAACTGAAGTATTTAATACACTTAATAATTTACATTTGCATTAATTATTTAATGTAATTTATTAGTGGTTAACCTATGGTTAAGTGGTTAACACACTTAACTGTGCTCATGAGGAACTTTTACATAGACCAGGAGGCTGTCATTGGAACAGAACAAGAAGACACCGCATTGTTTAAAATCA
>NW_006925046.1:0-6718 GCF_000298275.1 Orycteropus afer afer | reverse complement strand
TGTCAGGCACACCTTAATCCTCAAGGAGATATCTTTGCTCTTCAGCACTTGAAAGAGGTCCCTTTGCAGCTGATTCATTTTGTTATTGTTGTTGTTGTTGTTTGTTTTTGGGTGGAATGGTCTATAGATATCTTTTAAGTCTAGTTGGTTTATAATGTCATTCAAGTCTTGTTTCCTTGTTTACTTTCTGCCTAGCTGCTCCATTACTAAAGTGGAATATTGGAGTCTCTACTTTTGTTAACTTTATTTCTGATGTCCTGACTGCTGCTTCCATTGGTGACATCATACAGCACTGGGCAAATCATACCATTCCCTGGAGAAGGATGTCATGTTTGGATGTCACCCCTGCTGAGTGAGGCCAAAGGGATAACAAAAAATGGGAAAGGTCCTCAATGAGATGGATTGACACGGTGACTGCAATGATGGACTCAGGTATAGCAAGGATCGTAGGGCTGGCACAGGACCAGGCAGTGTTTCGTTCTGCTGTGCATGAGGTCACTATGGGTTGGAGACAATTCAACGGCACCTAACAACAACAACAACCTATGGATTACAATTAAGATTTCTATTCATAGCAATCTAGGAGCTCTGGTAGCATAGTGCCTAAGGCACTTGACTGCTAACCAGAAGGTTGGTGGTTCAAACCCACCAGCCACTCCTCGGAAGGAAGGTTGGGCAATCCTACTTCCGTAGTGATACTGCCTCGGAAACCCAAGGAGGGGTCGCTATGAGTCGGGGCTGACTCGACGGCATATAACAACAACAACAACATTCATAGCAATCTAGTTCAGATTAAGACCAACATAATTTCAATATTATACAAACACTTTACTCCTACTATTCCCTTACCTTTCCTTTGTGTTATAATGTCATATAAAATACAACTTTATACATTGTATGACTATCAACACCAATTTATAATTACTGTTTAATGCAATTACATTTTAAATTAGATGAGAGAAAAAAGGCTAAAAAAAAAAAAAAAAGATACATACTGTCTTTTATTTTTACCCTTCTGTTCCAGTTACCTAGTGTCACCACTCTGACAAGAATATACCACAAATGGGGTGGCCTTAACAAACAGGAGTTTATTCTTACAATTGGGAGGCTTTAAGTCCAAGTTCAAAGTGCCAGCTCTTGGGGCTGTGTGAAAGCCCCTCGACCTTGGGCTGCAGCTCTGCCTCTTGCTCCTGGCCCACTGAAGCTAGAGGCATCTCTTCAGTCAGGCAGTTACTGGCTGCTGAAGCTAACAAGTACAAGGTCAACAAATAAAATGGCACTGTCCGGATGTTACCAAACCACACAACAGGCCATTAATTCAAGTTCGCTGAAAGTCCTAAGGTCGACAGAGCATGGCAGGCTGCTGAACAGTGACACAGCTACATGCAGTGTCCAAGTGTGCCATAATCTAGAGACCATTCCCAAGGTTTCTCCTTACATACATGAAGCAGACCACATCCCAAAGGCAGCTACTCAGCCGCTTACAGTAGATTCCACCATGGAGTTGATTACCAGTCTCATCATGGGGAATACTACATCCAGCTGCCCAGCCAATCAACCAGGTCCAGCCAAGTTGACACACCAACTGAACTACCACACCTTCCCTAAGATTTGCTGTTGCTTCTATTGTTTTTGTTGTTATTGCTATTGTTTGTTTGGTGACTTTTCCTAACTAATTCTATAAAATCTGTATTGTGTCATGGGCCACTACTGAAAGTTCTACTTGCTTAGCTTAGTGGTCAGCTAATGATATGACAGAGATTTTCTTAAATACTTGAATCCAATAAGCCCCCAAGTCCTTGCTAAAATGTTGTATGTGCATGCCGAACATGCCTTCAGCACTCAGCTAGGAAGCTGACAACTCTACTTTAGCCTTTAATTCCTGCTAAACAGAGCCACAAGTTCAATTGAATGTGAAAGTTTAAGGCCTTCTCAGGTCTTTCTTGAGCACACACACTCCAAGACAAGTTCATGGGATTCTAGATTCACATGAGTATGTAAAAACTCTTTAAGTCACTTCTGAGCATTTCATTCTCCAGTTTTTCCTTTTAAGCTTTTTGTTTAGCTTGTTGTTTACCCAAAGTGTTATCTACCACCTGAAGCAACTACAATGTGAAACAATTGTCTCTGATTGTTTTCAACAAATGCCCCTGGAGAAAAGCTAGTTCATACTGGGTGGGCTTAGAATCCATCACAAAAGACATCCTTGACAATAAGGTCTTCTGAGAACCACCAGACTGGTCAAAGAGTGACAATTATTTGAGAACGGGATGTTGAAGGCTGCTGCTTTTTCTTATGAATTTGGGTTGTTGCTTTTCAGGGTTACCATAGAGCTGGTAAGATCAAAGAAGACTTGATGCCTTTGAAATGAGATGTTGGCAAAGAAAACTGAAAATACCATGGACTGCCAGAAGAATGAACAAGTCTGTCTTGGAAGAAGCCAGAATGCTCCTTGGAAACAAGAATGGCCAGACATCATCTCACTTAGTTTGGTCATGTTGTCAGAAGGGATCATTCCCTGGAGAAGGATATCACGATTGATATAGGGCCAGCGAAGAAGGGGAAGACCCTCAACAAGATGGATTGACACAGTGGCTGCAACTATGGGCTCAGGTATAACAAGGATTGAGGGACTGGCACATGACCAGGCAGTGTTTCATTTTGTTGTACATAGGGTGGCTATAAGTCGGAGTTGACTCAATGGCACCTAACAACAACAACATAGAGCTGGGAAGAAATATCAGGAATAGAGCAAGTTAAAATTCCATAAAATTTAGTGTTGTTCCCAGATTCAGCCACTTTTTCTTAAATGCCCTTCAGATTGCTGCAAGAATTTGAGTAATTACAATATTTCGGGGGATGGGCATTGATTCTGGCAATTTTTGCCAGTCTTCTCATTGCTTTTAAGGAGAGAAGATTTTTGAAAGTCCTTACTCATGATTTTCACTGATGCCCAACCAAGGCTCATTTTATATCAATGTTTCTTTGTTTGTTCTGTTTGACCCATTTACATTTCTGTCTACTGCTTCTTCTCATTTCCACTCCAATTCCCTCATGTCACACTTTCAGTAAAGACATTTTTTCCTGCCTTGGGTTTGTCAAATATTCCTTCATTCCCACTGTAGTTGCCATATTTAGAAGTTTTATAACTTCTCATCCAGATTACTGCCACAGATTCCAAACTGGTCCCTCCACATCCAGTCTTATTCTCTATTGGTCCATTCACCAACCTGTAGCCAGATAGATCTTCTTAAAGCATATATCAGACTGTGTATTCCTTTAGATAAGCACTTCCATGATCTCCATTACCTCTATGATAAAGTCTAACCATTACTGTGGCAGGGCACACAAGGACCTCTTGACTTGGCCCTGGATCATCACTCTGCCCCTTGCAGCTCTTACTGAGGTCATATAAATATGCATTTCCACAGAATTTTTCACCCTCTCCTTGACATTCTTATCCCTTGTTCTTCTAGTAAACGTATTCCTTCATTTATCCAATACATATTTTCTAAGTCCCTGGTGGCAGGAGCTCTGGTAGAGTAGTGTCTAAAGCACTTGACTGTTAACCAGAAGGCTGGTGGTTCAAACCCACCAGCCACTCCTCAAAAGGAAGGTTGGGCAATCTAGTTCCATAGTGATACTGCCTCGGAAACCCAAGGAGGGGTGGCTATGAGTCAGATCCAACTCGATAACAGTGCATTTGATTTTTGGTTTACTAGGTGTCAGGACTTATGCAAAGCACAGAGAAAGAACTAAACAAGGCAAGTAAGGTCTCTCTCCTTGTGGGTGTTAGAGCCAGTGAAATAAACTGATGACAAACAAGTAAACAAATAAATAAGCAATAATTTACAAGATGCTGAGGCTGCAATGAGGCAAATAAATGTAATGAGAGTGACAGGAGAAGCCTTCATTAATCAATTTGGAAAGAAAAGTTCTCTCTATAAAAGCAACAGACCGAGCTGAGACCTGAAGAATGACAAGGAGCTAATAATGCATGAGAGGAAAGGGACACTCAGTGCAAAAGCCTTAAGACCAAAATGAAACCCAGATAGAAATTAAAATGGAAGAAAATGGTCCCAGAACTTCTGCACATTCCAATGAACACACACACAAACATATGCTTTCACATGCACACACTTAACTTAGGGTCCTCAAGTGAGTAACTGCTGGATGGACCAGCTGACAGATGGGAAATCCTTGCACAGAGCTGCGACAAGGGGAAGTCTGTGGGAAAAGGTGCCGTTATTTAGTCGGCCCACCCCTGCTGAGTGAGGCCAAAGTTTCCCTTGGACCCATTCCCATCTGAACTTCCACCCTTATGAGCTCAAAAGAGCTTTTACATGCATATTTTATACAAAGAAAGAGAAGAGGATTAAGTAGCAGCTGCTTAGGGCTGGGTGTAGAGAAGAAATGCATACATATATAGGCTTGGTTATAAAATGATTATATTTTGAAAAGAAACTTAAAACCTTCCATCCATGCTTCCCAGAGTCGTGATCCAGCTAAGGAGTGTTGGGTAAGCAAAGTCCTTGTGTAACGGCAAGAGGAATGAGAAAGTGTTGTACTAAGAGGGGTGTTGACTGAGAAGGTGATAGACTCTTGCCACTGACTGAGTATCCAGCCACAGGCACAAACCCTGCTGACATTGGGGATTTCTTGCAGAAGTAGAGCCATAGCCTGATGGTGCTGGGGAAATTCTTCCTGATGTCGGCACTCTCTGCTTGTACTCATTCAACAAATAACTATTGAGTCCCTACCATATACCAGCCCCTGCTCTAGATCCAGAGATACATCAGTGAACAAATAAAGATTCTTTGTAGAATTAGATGCTAATGGAGGTAGGGGGGAAGCCAGACAATAAAAAAATAAATAGGTCACATAGAGAGTGTACCAGATGTGGAGACTAGCTATAGAGAAAAACTACAGCAGGAAAGGGGGTTAAGAAGTGCTGAGAGATTCTGCCTCCAGACAAGATGAGTAACAAGGACCTAATTTATCCTCCCACTTGAAACAACTGAAAATCTGGACAAAATATATGAAACAATAGCTTTCAATTCACTGGATATTAAGTGATGAATGACAGTGATTCCTGAGAGACCAGACACAATCCAAGAGAGTTTAAAACCTGGACAGTTTCCAGGCACAATGTAGGGAATAGAAACACAAGCAGAGTCCGGTTGGCTCCCTTATTTGAGGAGATGAAGCTGAGAGTCTTGGAAGATCAAAGAAGATGGAGTTTTCAGGGAAGAGTACCAGAGAGGAGAGAGATGTTAGAAGAGGGATTCTGGAAATCTGCAGAGAGTTCACCTCAAATTCAGCAGAGGATAGATTGTCACATATATATGAGAAAACATTGAGGGGAAAGTATGCCTAGTATATTCTAGATATAGTTGTTGTTGTTGTTGTTGTTATATGCCGTCGAGTCGGCCCCGATTCATAGCAACCCCTCCTTGGGTTTCCGAGGCAGTATCACTACGGAAGTAGGATTGCCCAACCTTCCTTCCGAGGAGTGGTTCGTGGGTTTGAACCGCCAGCCTTCTGGTTAGCAGTCAAGTGCCTTAGGCACTATGCTACCAGAGCTCCCCTAGATATAATAAGGACCCTAAAGTGACTATAGTGAACAAGATAGAATAACAAGAGATGAAGTCAGAGAGGTAAAAGGAAAGGCAGCTCTCGTGGAAGGGCTTGTAGACGCTTGGAAGGGCTTTGGCTTTGTTTCAAGTAAGATTGTGGCCTTGGGAACGTCTTGAGCAGAAGACTTGCACAATCTGACTCATGTTTTAATTTTAAAAGTTATTCTGGATACTGAGTAAAGAACAGATTGTGAGGGACTAGGTCAAAAGCAATGGAACACTTTGGAGGCTATTGTTATAAACTAGGCAGGAGTTGATGGTGGTCAGGACCACGGTGCAACAGTGGAAGTAGTGAGAATACATCTGATTCTACATGTATTTTTGAATGTTCCAACAGGATTTTGTTAATAGGTTTATGCCAGAAATGTAAAATCTGTCTTAATTTTAGGAAATCTCCCAAACAGACTCTGTGTCTATCTACTTCTTTCTATCTCTACAACAGGAGTCACACACTAATCTAGGCTATTCTCCAAGTAAGACCAACCATCATCTCCCTTCTACACCTTCCTTTCATTGAGCCAGAGTGTGTAAAGATCTGAGGCTCAGGTTTGATACCGGGTTGGGATGAAATACAAGAGTTGTCATTCCCTACTTTAATATGGAGAGTTCTGGTGGTGTAGTGCCTAAGGCATTTGACTGTTAGCCAGAAGGTTGGTGGTTCAAACCCACCAGTCACTCCTCAGAAGGAAGCCTGGGCAATTTACTTCTGAAGAGATACCACCTCGGAAAACCAAGGAGGGGTCACTATGAGTCTCACTTGGGAGAAATTAGTGTGCCACTTTGGCCCACCTTCACCTTTCAGAGTTCTTTAAATTGGAATGTGATCTTCCCTGTCATTATTCCTTATGCACATTTCCCTTTTAGAACCTCATTAGGAGGGGTTGTTGTTGTTGTTGTTGTTATGTGTCGTCGAGTCAAACCCGACTCATAGCGACCCCTCCTTGGGTTTCCAAGGCAGTATCACTACGGAAGTAGGATTGCCCAACCTTCCTTCCGAAGAGTGGCTGGTGGGTTTGAACCACCAGCCATCTGGTTAGCAGGCAAGTGGATTAACCACTATGCTACCAGAGCCTATGCTTATG
>NW_006925045.1:9370-11702 GCF_000298275.1 Orycteropus afer afer | reverse complement strand
AAGATTATCTTCTGTGTCTGTGTTAATTGGTTTCCCTTTTCTTTGTTGAAGAGGGTCTGTGCAATCCTTCTGCCTAGTCCGCCATCTTGCCGAAAGATCGCTTCATAGTCTTTTATGCCATATAATGTTGTTGGTGTTGTTAGGGTCCCTAAATTTGACCCTAGTTTTTCCTTGAAGAACTCTATAGTTTTAGGTTTCACATTTAAGTTTTGACCCATCTGGAGTTAGTTTTTGTGTATAGTTAAGATAGAGATCTTGTTTCGTTTTCTGCAAATGGATATCCCGTTTTACCAGCGCCATTTATTAAAGAAACAGTCTCTTCCCCATTTAATGGATTTTGGCCCTCAATCAAAGATCAGGTGACCATAGATTGATGGATCTATTTCTGGGTTCTTAATTCTATTCCATTGGTCTATGTGTCTTTCATAATACCAATACTAGGCATTATTGACTAACATGGCTGTATAGTAAATTTTTAAATCTGGCAGTGTGAGACCTCCTATTTTGTTCTTCTTTAATAGTGCTTTCCCTTTCTGAGGTCTCTTTCTTTACCATATAAAGTTAGTGACTTGATTTTCCAGGTGCTTGAAAAATGTTGATGGGATCTGGATTGGAATTGCATTGAATGTATAGATTGCTTTGGGTAATACTGACATATTCACAATGTTCAATCTTCCTATCCACGAGCATTGGATGTTCTTCCATTTATGTAGATCTCTTATGGTTTCTTGAAGTAGCCTTTTATAGTTTTCTTTGTAGAGGTCTTTTGTGTCTCTGGTAAGATTTATTCCCAAGTGTTTTACTTTTTTTGGTAGCTATTGTAAATGGTATTGATTTCCTTATTTCTTTTTCAGCAATCTCTTTGCTGGTATAGAGGAATCCAACTTAGTTTTGCTTGTTGATTTTGTATCCTGCCACTATGATAAATCTTTCAATTAGTTCCAATAGATTTTTGACTGGGTCTCTTGGGTTTTCTAGGTATAGGATCATATCATCAGCAAATAGGGATAGTTTTAATTCTTCCTAACCATTTTGGATGCCTTTGGTTTGCCTTTCTTGTCTTATTGCTCTGGCTAGGACTTCTGATACAATGTTGAATAGAAGTGGTGATAGCGGGCATCCTTGTCTGGTTCCTGTTTTCAAGGAGAATGAATGGTTTCAGTCTCTTTCCATTGAGAATAATGTTGGCTCTTGGTTTTACATAGATGCCCTTTATTATGTTGAGGAATATCCCTTCTATTCCTATTTTGCAGAGAGTTTTGATCAGGAATGGGTGTGGAATTTTATCAAATGACTTTTCTGCATCAATTGATATGGTCATGTGGTTCTTTTTCTTTGTTTTATTTATGTGGTGGATGACGATTGTTTGTCTAATGTTGAACCATCTTTGCATAGCTGATATGAACCCTACTTGGTCATGATGAATTATTTTTTGATATGTTGTTGGAGTCTATTGTGTAGGGTTTTGTTTAAGATTTTTGCATCAATATTCATGAAGGTTATTGGTCTGTAGTTGTCCTTTTGAGTGATGTCTTTGCCTGGTTTTGGTATCAAGGTTATGCTTGCTTCATAAAATGAATTAGGGAGGATTCATTCTCTTCTATGTTGTGGAATAGTTTAAGTAGGATTGGTGTCAGTTCTTGTCTGAATGCTTGGTAGAATTCTTCTGTGAAACTTGTTTGGGCCAGGACTTTTATTGTTGGTAATTTCTTTATGACTTGTTCAATTTCTTCTTTTGTTATGGATCTGTTCAACTTTTCCACATCAGTCTGTGTTAGCTTAGGTAAATGGTGTGTTTCTAAAATCTGCCCATTTCTTCGAGATTTTCTGATTTGTTGGAATACAGTTCTTCATCATACTTTGATATTATTATTTTTTATTTCAGTTGGTTCAATTGTGATGTTGCCCATTTCATTTCTTATTCTTGTTATTTGTATTCTCTCTCTCTTTCTTTTGTTAAATTTGCCCGTGGTTTGTCAACTTTATTTATCTTTAAAAAAAAAAAAAAACAACTACCAATTTTGTTGATTTTTTTCTATTGTTTTTCTATTTTCTGTTTCATTGGTTTCTGCTCAAATCTTTATTATTTCCTTTCTTCTGGTGTCTGTAGGCTTTTCTTGCTGTGCTTTTTCAATTGTTGGAGATGTTGATTTTAAAATGTTCCTTTTGGCTCTTTCTTCTTTTTTGATGTGTGCATTTATTGGTATAAGTTAGCTTCTGATCACTCCTTTTGCTGTGTCCCGAAGATTTTGGTGTGTTATATTTTCATTCTCATTCGATTCAAGGAATTTTTGAATTTAATTTTTTGTTTCTTCTCTTACCAAGCCTTTCT
>NW_006925045.1:7380-8742 GCF_000298275.1 Orycteropus afer afer | reverse complement strand
TTTGATCAGAAATTAATATTGCCACTCCTGTTCTTTTACTGTTGCCATTATTTGATATCTCTTTTGCCAACATTTGATTGTTAATCTATTTTTGTCTTTTTTTCTTAGATGTGTTTCTGGTAGATACCATATTGATAGGTTTTGTTTTCTTATCCAGTGTGCAATTCTCCTTCTGTTGAGTGGTGCATTTAATCCAGTGACCTTCATTGTAATTATTGACAAGTATAAATTGGTTGCTGTCATTCTGTTATGTGTGTTTTCATGGTGTCCTTGGTTTCCTTGCTCCATATTATTTTCCATGCTGAGCTCATTATGTTTATGAATCATATTATCATTTCCTTTGTTTCTATTGTTTTAATATTTGCTAAATATTTGTGCTTGTCTTCTTTTTTATTGTGATATGAAGGTTTATCATTTTACTTTGAGGATACCCTGTGACTTATAGTTTTCTGCCTGATTTCGGAACAGCCCATTGTGTATGGCAACTCTCTTGACTTCCTCACCATTTAGAAGTTCTATAACTACACAGTATTTCCCCTCTTTTTGTTTTGTAGTTGCTCTCATTTGCCAATTGATATCTCAGGTTCCCTCTTTACAATCTTGTAAGCTTATTTTATTTTGAATATGTCCATTGGTCTGGTTTCTGATTTATGTCATCTTTTGTATTAATGGTTGGTTTTTGTTTGCTATTTTTGGTTCTCTGTTCAAAAGACTTCATTTAGTATCTCTTGTAAGGTTGGTGTGGTTTTAACAAATTCCCTTAATTTCTGTTTATCTGGAAATTTTCTAATTTCACCAACATATTTGAGGGACAAATTTGACACATATATAATTTGTTATTGGAAATTTTTCTCTTTTAGGGTTTTATATATACCATCCCATTTCCTTCTCATTTGCATGGTTTCTGCTGAGAATCAGAGATTATATTTATTGCTTTTCCTTTGTAAGTAACTTTTCATCTTCCCCATGCTGCTTTCAGGATTCTTTCTTTGTCTTTGGTTTTGGTGAGATTGATGATGGTATGTCTTGGTGATTTTCTTTTGAGGTTTATCCTATTTAGTGTTTGTTGAAGTTCCTGAATGGATATATTCTCATCTACATCTTATCAAGGAAGTTCTTTTCCAACAAATCTTTGACATTTCTCTCAGTTGTTCTTTTTCTCTTCCTGTTCTGGAATCCCAATGACATGTAGGTTATTCTTTTTGATGGTATCCCACATGAACCTTAGGCTTTCTTCATTTTGTTTTGATTTTTTTTTTTTTTTGATTGATCCATTTCCAAAGAAGTATTCAAGTATTTGTCTTCAATCTCATTAGTTTGGTCTTCCATTGATTCAATTCTACTCCTTTGTACTTTCAAAGT
>NW_006925045.1:5051-7280 GCF_000298275.1 Orycteropus afer afer | reverse complement strand
TTTTTTTTTTTTTTTTCTGTGCTTTCCTTAACTTTGTCAGTGTTTTTCTTGATCTGTCTCTCATTTCTTTGGAGACATCTAAATATAATGCTTTTGAATTCCTCAACAAGGAGTTCCAATGTTGCTTCTTCCTTAGAGATGTGTTCTGGGTCTGTATCCTGCTCCCTTGTTTCTACCACCTTATCTTGCTTCTTTGTGTTGACTGTGATGATCTGTTTTCTCCAAGACATTGTGACATTGTTGTATTTAGATCTCTGTTAACTGCTTGTGAAAAGTAGTTAAGGGTGAGTGAGGGTATTTTGGTGGTTTTTATCATTGATCAGGTGGTAGAGAAGGAAGTGGTGGCTCTCACTCAATAAGTGAAGCTGTAGGAGGTGTGGGTGTAGTTCTGTCATATGGGCACTGTTTCTATCTTCCACTTAGTTAGATAAAAATAACAACTGAATAACCATCAAAAAAGTCAAAGCAAGTGGACAAATAACACCATGTAATCACACAGGAACAATAACCAAAGAAAGAAAAAAGGAAAAACAAAAACAACACAATATCTGGTAAGAAGGCAGTAAGGAAAAAAAGGTAGAGCAAGAGAATAAAGAAGGAAAAAAATCACAAAAAGAAAAATGAGGAACTGGTTTAACAGAAAGAAATAAAAAAAATGGAACCAGGAATAGGGAAGAGAGAAAAAGCTGAAAACTAGAACCTTTGAAGGGAAGAATAAAGAATAATAATAAAAAGGAGAAAAATAATTATTATAATGATGTTGTTGTTGTTGTTGTTGTTATGTGCTGTCAATTTGGACCCTACACTTAGAGACCCCTCCTTGGGTTTCCGAGGCAGTATCACTCTGGAAGTACATTGCCCCATCTTCCTTCTGAGGAGTGGCTTGTGGGTTTGAACCGCCAGCCTTCTGGTTAGCAGTCAAGTGCCTTAGGCACTATGCTACTATAGTTCCTAATTTTAAAACAGACAAAAACAAATAAACTAAAAAAGATATATCTGAGCAGGGCTGGGCAGGGCACCCAGGCTCCGCCCAAGTACACAGACTGGGATGGAATTACTGACTGCACAGAAAGTGGGTGAGAGTGAGGGATAGCTGCATCTCCATTCACCAAGACGGTGTGGGGTATAAGAGTAACAAGGGGAATATTGCACCTTTCCATTCATCGGTGTCCGGAATGTCCTTGTGGTTCCTGGCAAGTGGAGCCTATTCTTACATCCTTGGAATCTGGGACAGCACTGTCATTTTAAATATCCAAAATGGTCAAACCACTTATAGACATTCAAATGTCTGCACCCTCCGGACAGGCAAATTCCACAGCTCAACCAGCCTTCCTCTTCACTGTTTCCACTTCTATTCACCAGCCACCAGGTTAGCCCTCCATGCACTCCCTGGCTATCATTGTTGATTTTTAGATTAATTCTTAGGTCCTAACACTACTTGGCAATATCCAAGCTCTCTGTGCTGTCATGATCGCTGCCAGACTGCAGCTCCATATATCACCTTTTTTGGCCTTTTCATGCAAATTCTTCTACTAGTTGGAGTTTATTCCACTTCTATATTCTTCCCTTCAAAGCTCAGGGCTCCAGGATTATCTTCTGTATCTGTGTTCATTGGTTCCCCTTTTATTTGTTGAAGAGGGTCTGTATGGTCTTTCTGCCTATTCTGCTATCTTACCAGAACCTCCCTTTGGCTAATCTTAGTATAATTGATTGAACACTGCCTTCACTCTTTACTGAGATCTACTGATGTCAGGTTACCACTGGCCTGGCCGCTAATAATTTAGGCCTTTACCCACCTGCAGACATGAGGCTTTTTGATAATTCAATTAGGAGGTAATGGTTTGACAATTATCCTTTACAACCAACCCACTGTCCTTGAGTCAGAACTGACTCATAGTGGCCCTTCCTTGGGTTTCTGAGGCAGTATCACTATGGAAGTTGATTGCTCAACCTTCTTTCTAAGGAGTGGATGATGGGTTTGAACCCCAGCCTTCTGGTTAGGAGTCAAATGCCTTAGGCACTATGCCAACCAAGATAAGAAAATTTGCTTTGCCTTAGAGCAGTTCTTGTCAGGCATTTGGAATTTTGGTCAGGCTGTCTATCATTAGTATTTGGTTTAATGGATAAGAAAAACCTTAAAATTAAAGTAATATTTTTGCTATTAATTTTCCTCTCCAATATGTTTATAAGGAGCTCTGGTGGAGTAGTGCCTAAGGTATTTGACTGTTA
>NW_006925045.1:3193-4411 GCF_000298275.1 Orycteropus afer afer | reverse complement strand
TCCTTGGAAGGAAGATGGGGCAATCTACTTCCATAGTGATACTGCCTCGGCAACCCAAAGTGGGGTTGCTATGAGTCAGGTCTGACTGGACAGCACATAACAACAACAAGAACATATATGCTTATTAATTCATTAAAAATGCCAGAAAGGCAGTCCAAGATGAGCTTAGTCAGATACCTCATAATATCTCTCTTACAGCATAGACCAAGGAAACCAGTGAATCAGATATAGATGAGAACTTTGGAACCCTGAGTATCAAAGACAAGCTGAAAAATCAGACTGAGTATGAAGTGGAAGAATTGACTTACAAAAACAGCAGATAAGGAGAATTACAGATCACCAGAGCCTTGCAAGTTATACCTTCACAGTGTGGCCATATCAAGACAAAGCAAGAAGCATTCCCAGTCCATGTCACCATCACCTGGGGCAGCCAAGCTGGAACAATTCAACACGCATGTCCAGAGGCAGGCAGGACTGCTCTCCACCTTGCAAAATTTAAGTACTCTCACAAACACCACACATTTCCACTCCCTGTGCCAGAGGTCTGTGGCCACACCCCCTATCTATAGCCCTCCATATGTGATCACACTCTGGTGGCACCCACCACCACTTTGCACCCTGAGTCAAGGACACATGAATTAGCTGTTCCTGCCTTTATGCTCAGCCATGCAGGCCTGAGACCTGTGGATAGGCAGCACAAGTTTCTCTACTTGACTACAAGTACTGAGAGCCTCTGGAAGAGTGGTGCTCACTCTTATATCCCAGCCACCTGTGCTGGGTGTACACAAACTTAGAAACCTGCTGTTCTGCCCAGTTATTGGCATGAGGAGCCTGTGAACTGGAGACACCTGCTTCTATGCTCACCTAGTCAGGCTGGGAGCTTGTGGACAAGTTGCACCTCCTATTCCTTTTAGCCACTTGTGCTGAGGAATGGTGTACTGACAATATACCCTCCCTTGTGTCTTTCTGTATTATACAGAAACATTTCTTCCTAGCAGGCACTTTTAGACTGGCAGCAATCCAACTGGTTCACTCTTTTTAACCCTCTCACAACTGGAGACTATACTTGCTTTGACCCCCCCTCCAAAGCCTTGCTTGCCCAAAACCATAGGTGAGAGTTTCCATTATCATCCACTTGGCAACCAATGACTACACAACTTCACCCTGACTACATGACAATTGGCTGTGCACACACACAACACTCAACCCAGTGATCAG
>NW_006925045.1:0-2495 GCF_000298275.1 Orycteropus afer afer | reverse complement strand
TAGTTAAGGCATTTGGCTGGTAACCAAAAGGTCATTGGTTTGAACCCACCAGCCATTCTGCAGAAGAAAGATAAGGCAGTCTCCTTCTGTAAAGATTTACAGCCCGGGAAGCCCAAGGGGGGTCATTATGAATTGGATTTGACTTGATGACAGTAAGTATAGAAGAACATAGACACAGAATTGAATCAATGGAATACAGAATCATGGAAATAGTGGACAAATCCCTTGAAAAATAATTGAAGAAAAAATCAGAAAAAAAGAATGAAGAAAAATTAAGAAAGCCTAAAAATTATGTGGGACACTATTAAGAGTAATATTTATGTGCAATTGGACTACCAGAACAAGGGAAGGGGGAAAAAATAACAACCAAAGAAACAAACACAGAATTCTCAAGTATTTGCTGGCAGAAATTTTTTTTTAATATTATGAAAGATGAAAAGAAATCCATTCAAGAAGCTCACTGAACCTCATGCAGAATAAACACCAAAGACATAAAAAGAATCCTGAGAACGTCTTAGGAAAAGCGATATGTCACTTACAAAGATGAACTAATCTCTGACTTGGCAGGAATCATGCAAGCAAGATGACAATGAGATGACATGTATAAAACCTTGAAAGAAAATAAATAAATAAATAAATGTCGACTTAAAATTATAAATCCAGTAAAAATTTCCCTCAAATATGGTGGTGAAATTAAGCCATTTCAAGGTAAACAGAAATTAAGGGAGTTTGTAAAAAACAGACAAATCTTAGAAAAAATATTAAAAGATGTCCCTTCTGACAGAGAATCAACAATTTCAGACAACCGAGACACAGGAGATCATCACCTGGATACCAATCCAGATTTAAAAAATAAAATAAAACAAATCTAAAAGACTGAAAAGAGGAAGCGAGAGATATCAATCCATAAATGACTGCAATCTCAAAACAGAAAGGGTGACTAAATGGTATAGTTAGAGTACTTTCATATGGATAAGAAATCAAACTTAGGATGATAAGGTAAATTTCTCACAACTGGAGACTATACTTGCTTTGACCCCCCCTCCAAAGCCTTGCTTGCCCAAAACCATAGGTGAGAGTTTCCATTATCATCCACTTGGCAACCAATGACTACACAACTTCACCCTGACAGAATAAAATAGAAGAAAAGCGTAAAAAACACAGTAAACACAAAATCAACAACACAAGAAAAGCAAATCCACAAACAAATGGAACTCAGTACAGAAAATTAAACAGAAAAAAGAAACTGTCAACATCACAAAAAAAGCACAACAAAATCGTAGCAGGATATTTATACCTATTGATAATCACATTGACTGTAACTGGTTTAAATGCACCAATGAAGAGAGAGAGAGTGGCAAAATGGATAAAAAATTCAACTCATCATTATGCTATCTATAAAGGACACCTTCAGCACAAATACATAAATAAGATAAAACTCAAATGATGGAAAAATTAAATTGAAATCAGATAATAACCAAAAAAGAGCTGGAGTGGAAATAATAATCTCTGATAAAATTGATTTTAAGGCAAAACCCACCTTAGAAGACAATGAAGAACATTATATAATGATTAAAGGGTCCATCCAACAAAATATCACCATAATAAATATATATACACCCTATGTCATTGCTCAATATCTTTAGCCAAACCAAGGACAGGAGCTGAAAGTGGAACAGATCATCAAACTGATCATATGAAGTTGAAGACAATTAAAATAAGTCCACAAGAACCAAAATATGACCTTGAATATATCCCTCCTGAATTTAGAGACCATCTAAAGAATAGATTTGATGGACTGTACACCAATGACCAAAAACCATAAGAACTGTGAGATGACATCAAGAACATCATCCCTGAAGAAACCAAGAGGTCATTAAAAAGATGAGACAGGAAGAAAAGACAAAATGAATGTCAGAAGAGACTCTGAAATTTGCCCTGGAGTGGAGAGCAGCTAAAGCAAGTGGAAGAAATGACAAGATAAAAGAGCTGAACAGATTTCAAAGAGCAGCTGGAGCAGACAAAGCCAATTACTATAATGAAATGTGCAAAGTCCTGGAGTTAGAAAACCAAAAGAGAATATTCTCAGCATTTCTCAAGCTGAAAGAACTGAGGAAAAATTGTAAGCTTTGAGTGGCAATATTGAAAGATTCTATGGGCAAAATATTGAAAGATGCAGGAAATATTAAAAGAAGATGGAAGGAATACACAGAGTCATTGTACCAAAAAGACCTGGTCGATCTTCATCCATTTCAGGAGGCTCCATATTTTCAAGAACGAATGGTATTGAAGGAAAAAGTCAAAGCTGCACTGAAGGAATTGGCAAAAAAGAAGGCACCAGGAATTGACAGAATACCCACTGAGATGTTTCAACAAACAGATTCCCCACTGAAGCCACTCACTCGGTTATGCCAAGAGATTTGGAAGACAGCTACCTGGCCAACTGACTGGAAGAGATCAATATTTGTACCTATTTCAAAGAAAGGTGATCCCAC
>NW_006925044.1:8396-11579 GCF_000298275.1 Orycteropus afer afer | reverse complement strand
AAAAAATGCATTGACTCATCACTTTAGTTTTGTGTATCTCACTGTACATTAATTATGTTTCAATAAAATGCATTAAAAAAAAAAAAACAGAAAACAGAAACCAACTGGAACAAATAAAAAAGATAACTCTGGAGCCTGGAGCTTTGAAAGGAAGGATACAGAAGTTGATTAAACACTAACTACTAGAAGAACCTGAATAAAAACAGTGAATAAGGAGACAAACAGAGCTGTGTCCATCCTGAAGGCATGGACAGTTTGAATATTTGCAAGTGGTGTTAGGATGTGAGAATTAACCTAAAAATTGGCCCTGCTCACCAAGAGCTGCACAGACAACTGCACTGATGGCTTATGACTAAAAAGGGAAACAGCAAAGGAGGAGATAAACTGAGCAGTGGATTTTTGACTGTCTGGAGCATACAGCCATTTTGAATGTTTACAGGTGGTGGCCATTTTGGATATTTAAAGCGACACCATTCTTGTTCAGATTCCAGGGACCTAAGAATAGTGTACACTTGCCAATGACAGCACAGACATACAGCAGGCTGATGACTGGAAAGGAAACAATTGGTGAGTGCATAAGTGCATGCAACTAGTGAATAGAGGAGCACAGTACCCCACTTTCTCAGATACATCCAAACAAAACAAAGAAAATAAAAATCTTGGGTGAATTACTCCAACATGCAATCACCAATTAAATATCAACACAAAAATGTCATAATGTCGTGGAGAAAACAGACCATCACCGTCCACCCAAAGAAGCAAGATAAAGCAGTAGAAACAAGGGACCAAGATACAGACCGAGAACGAAGCAGCATTGGCCTCCCTGATAAAGAGTTCAAAAGAATTGTATTTAGGTACCCTGAATGGATTGAGGGACAGATCAAGAAAAGCAAGGGCAAAATTAAGGAAAACACAGACAAAAACCAGGAACAATTTCTGAAGATAATACAAGAAAAAATTGACAAAATAAATGAAATATGAGAAATATAAAAATCTATGGATAGAAATTCAGAAGATTAATACTAAATTTTCAGAAATAGATAACACATTGAGTGGGCACAGGAGTAGAATAAAATCAATTGAAGACAAAATTACTGAGGTTGCAGACAAATACCTCAATACTTCTTTGGAAAGGGATCAATCAGAAAAAAAGATCAAAACAAAATTAAGAAAACTTAAGGTTCATGTGGGATACCATCAAGAGGAATAACTTACATGTAATTGGAGTTCCAGAACAGGAAGAGACAAAGCCACAGAGAAAATTGTCAAAGATTTATTGGAAGAGAATTTCCCTGATATGATGAAAGATGAGAATATATCTATTCAAGAAGTACAATGAACCCCAAACAAGACAGACCCCAAAAGAAAATCACCAAGACATAACATCATCAAACTCACCAAAACCAAAGACAAAGAAATAATCATGAAAGAAGTATGGGAAAAATGAAAAGTTACCTACAAAGGGCAACCAATAAGACTAAAATCTGATTTCTCGGCAGAAACCATGCAGGCAAGAGGACAATGGATGGTATATATAAAACTCTGTAAGAGAAACATTTCCAACCAAGAATTTTATGTTGGTGTTGTTGTTATGTGTCGCTGATTTCAACCTGACTTATAACAATCCCTCCTTGGGTTTCTGAACCAGTATCACTATACCCAGCAAAACTGTCCTTCATATATGATGGTGAAATTAGATTTCCAGATAAGCAGAAATTAAGCAAATTTTTGTTAAGACCAGACCAACCTTACAAGAGATACTAAAGGGAGTTCTTTGGACAGAGACCAACAACAGAAAATAACCACTGACAATTAACACACATGATGACATAACCTAGAAACCAACCCAGTTATGGAGGTATCCAAAGTAAATAAGCTTACAAGATTTGAAACAGGGAACCAGAGACATCAATTGGCAAATTAGGACAACTACAAACCAAAAAGAGGGAAAAATAATGTAGTTACAGAACTACTAAATGGTGAGGAAGTCAAGACAATTGCAAGATATAGTTCTAAACTTGAGAAGAAAATTATAAATCACAGGGTAAATGAAAAAATGATACACCTTCACATCACAAAAAAAAAAAAAAAAGAAGACAAGCACAAATATTTAGTACAAAGTAAAACAACAGCAACGAAGGAAGTGATAACACAGTTTGTAAACAAAATGAGCTCAGCACAGAAAATTATAAGGAACAAAGAAGTCAGCATCATGAAAAAAACACAAAACAAAATGCCAGCAAAATTCATACTTGTTTCTAGTTAATGGATTAAATGCTCTGCTAAAGAGACAGAGAGCTGCAGACTGGATAAGAAAATATAACCCATCAATATGCTGTCTACAAGATACACACTGTAGACACAAAGACAAAAATAGACTAAAAATCAAAGATTGGAAAAAGATGTATCAAGCAAATGGCAATCATAAATGATCAGGAGAGATAATATTAATTTCAGGTAAAACTGGCTCTAAGAGAAAAACTACCATAAGAGACAAGGAAGGATATTATATAATGATTAAAGGATCAATTGAACAAGAAGATATAACCATAATGAATATCTATGGACCCAATGAAAGAGACCCAAAATACATAAATCAGACTGTAACAGAATTGAAAACACAAATAGATGACTGAACAGTCGTAGTAGGAGACTTTAATATACCACTTTCAAAGAAAGATAGAACGACTGGAAAGAAACTCAACAAAGACACAGAAGAACTAAACAATACAATCCACCAACTTGACCTTATAGATATCCACAGAGCACTTCACCCAACAACAGCACAATATACATTCTTTTCCAGTGCACATGGAACATTCTCCAGGATAAACCATATGTTAGGCCACAAAGCAAGCCTTAATAAACTTCAAAACATTGGAATACTGCAAAGCATCTTCTCAAATCATAACGCTATACTGTTAGAAACCAACAATAGAAAGATCAATGGAAAAAGAGCAAACGCATGGAAACTGAATAACACTTTCCTTGAAAATGATTGGTTAAAAGAAGAAATAAAAAAAAATTAAATTAAAAAAATTTCTCAAATTTTTTGTTCTTCTTCTTCAATAATGCTTTACTTGGGAGGCGGGGCAAGATGGCGGACTAGGCAGAAGGATTGCACAGACCCTCTTCAACAAAGAAAAGGGAAACCAATAAATACAGACACAGAAGATAATCTTG
>NW_006925044.1:0-631 GCF_000298275.1 Orycteropus afer afer | reverse complement strand
AAAAAAAAAAAATAATAATGCTTTACTTATCTGAGGTCTGAATGAAATGAAATGAAATGGAATGAAAACACCACATTCCAAAATCCTTGGGACACAGCAAAAGCAGTGATCAGAAACCAATTTATAGCAATAAATGCACACATCAAAAAAAGAAAAGAGAGCCAAAATCAACACCTTAAACCAACATCTCCAACAATTAGAAAAAGAGCAGCAAAAAAAGCCTACAGTCACCAGAAGAAAGGAAATAAGAAAGATTCAAGCAGAAATCAATGAAACAGGAAGTAGAAAGACAACAGAAAAAATCAACAAGAGTATTAAGTTTGTTTTTTGAAAAGTTTAATAAAATTGACAAAGTACTGGCAAACTTAACAAAGGAAAAGAAGGAGAGAATACAAATAATATGACTAAGAAATGAATTGGGCAATGTCACAATAGAACCAACTGAAATTAAAAGGATAATAACAGGATACTATGAAGAAGTTGTACTAATACCAGTTTGTTTTCACTACTGTGTCTGTATAGTAGGTTTTGAGATCCAGGAGTGTGATCCTTCTACTTTGTTCTTCTTCTTCAATAATGCTTTACTTATCTGAGGTCTCTTTCCTTTCCATATAAAATTAGTGATTGATAT
>NW_006925043.1:12037-12521 GCF_000298275.1 Orycteropus afer afer | reverse complement strand
CATGATAGACCATGTGTTAGGTCATAAAGCAAACCTTAAGAAATTTATAAACACTGAAACACTGCAAAGCATCTTCTCAGATCATAATGCTGTTTAAATAGAAAGCAACAATAGGAAGATCAACAGGAAAAGACTAAACATAGGGAAACTGAACAACAACATCCTTGAGAAGACGGAGTAAGAGAAGAAATCAAAATTGAAATTCGAAAATTCCTTGAATCAAACGAGAATGAAAACACAACATACCAAAATCTTTCAGACACAGCAAAAGCAGTGATCAGAGGCCAATTGATAGCAATACATGCACACATCAAAAAAGAAGAGCCAAAATCAACACTTTAAAACAACATCTCCAACAATTAGAAAAAGAACAGCAAGAAAAGCTTACAGTTACCAGAAGAAAGGAAATAATCAAGATTCAGGCAGAAATCAATGAAACATAAAACAGAAGGGCTATAGAAAAAATCAACAAGACCAGAAGTTG
>NW_006925043.1:9180-10009 GCF_000298275.1 Orycteropus afer afer | reverse complement strand
GATGCCCGCTATCACCACTTCTATTCAACATTGTACGGGAAGTCCTAGCCAGGGCCATAAAGCAAGAAAGGGAAATCAAAGGCATCCAAATTGGTGAGGAAGAAGTCAAACTATCCCTATTTGCTGATGATATGATCCTATATCTAGAAAACCCAAGAGACTCAGTCAAAAATCTACTGGAACTAATCAAGAGATTTAGCATCGTGGCAAGATATAGGATTAACATCCAAAAATTAGTTAGAGTCCTCTACACCAGCAAAAAGATTGCTGAAAAAGAAATAAGGAAATCAATACCATTTACAATATCTACCAAAAAAATAAAATACCTGGGAATAAATCTTACCAGGGACACAAAAGACCTGTACAAAGAAAACAATAAAAAACTACTTCCAGAAACCATAAGAGATCTACATAAATGGAAGAACATCCCATGCTCATGGATAGGAAGTTTGAACACTGTGGAAATGTCAGTTCTACCCAAAGCAATATATATATATTCAATGCAATCCCAATCCAGATCTCATCAACATTCTTTAGGGATATGGAAAAATCAATCACTAACTTTATATGGGAAGGAAAGAGACCTCAGATAAGCAAAGTACTATTGAAGAAGAAGAACAAAGCAGGAGGTCTCACACTGCCGGTCTCAAAACCTACTATACAGCCACAGTAGTCAAAACTGCCTGGTATTGGTTCAATGACAGATACATAAACCATTGGAATAAAATTGAGAACCCAGAAATAGATCCATCGACCTATAATCAGCTGATCTTTCATAAAGGGTCAAAATCCATTAAATGGGGAAGAGAATGTTTGTTTAATAAATGGT
>NW_006925043.1:0-7540 GCF_000298275.1 Orycteropus afer afer | reverse complement strand
CTGACTCAACGGCAGTGAGTTTGGTTTGGTTTGGTTTCACATACACATGAAAGCTGGACAATGAACAAAAAGACCAAAAAAGAACTCATGCATTTGAGTCACGGTGCCGGTGAAGAATTTTTAATAAACCATGGGCTGCCAGATGAATGAAAAATCTGTCTTGGAAGAAGTATAGCCAGAATGCTCTTAGAATTGAGGATGGTGAGACCTTATCTCTTATACTTTGAGGTTATTATCAAAATGGACTAGTCCCTGGAAAAAGAAATCATGCCTGGTAAAGCAGAAGCTTAGTGAAAAACAGGAAGACCCTCAAAGAGATGGATTGACAAAGTTACTGCAACAATGAGTGAAAACACAGTAACAATTTTGAGAATAGTGCAAGACCGGGCAGTGTTTTGTTCCACTGTACATTAGGGTCACTGGGTTGGAATCGACTCAATGGCACCTATAACCACATGTGAACTGAAAAGAAGTCCTGGTGGCACAGTGGATAAGCGCTTGGCTGCTAAATGAAAAGTCAGTGGTTTGAACCCATCCACCATTCTGCAAGAGAAAGAAGTGGCAGTCTGCTTCCACAAAGGTTACATTCTTAGAAATCCTATGGGGCAGTTCTACTCTGTCTTATAGAAACTAGGCAATGTTTTGTTCCATTATGCACGGGATCTCCATGCACTAGGTGTTGATTCGATGGCAGCTAACAGTGACAAACACATAGCCTATCAGTAAAAGTTTCTCTACTGTATAAGCTTTAATATTTGATAGACAAGCAAACAAGCACACAGTATTTTATTGTCCTTGCTTGGCTATTCTAAATTTTCCAAATATACATATAATACATACATATATATACATATATATATATATATATATATATATATGTATATATATATATGGTTTTCAAAAATGTACTCATTCTCTATCTTTTAGTAACTCTTCTGTACACACAATTTACTAACACTTTAGATTAATAATCTGGGCTATGTTAATTATAAAAGCTTTGGAATCTATATAAACCTTATCCCCAGTATCACTTTTCTTCACTCATTTATTATTATACTTTTGCCATTCCATCTAGGATCAGCCATCATAAACAGTCAAGATATCTGTAATAAATAAGATTATTAAGCAAGGTCATCAATTCTTCTTTTAAAATCAAATAGAAAATTCACGCAAATACTCCAAATTCCCAAATTCTTAATGGCATTATCAATTCCATATAAAAGCAACTTGTCAATTCTGACATAGATCAGTAACCAAAGGCAATGCCCCTAATGTCATGAGTTACTGAATGTGACAAACACAACACACTTTCAACAGCCTTGGCATTCTGGAAATGATTTGCTTTCTCATTTAAAAAAAAAAAAGATTTTTATAAAATAATTATAAACAGTGTTTTTCTTGGGGAGGAGGTGGGTAGGTAAATTAGAAACAAATTCCATTTCAAGGATTTCATTTGTTCGCATTTGGTGGTACTCAAATATTTTAATTCTGGAAATAATCTGGCATTCACTTATAACAGTTTCTTTTTACTTTCATCTACACATTTACTTTAAGAAATATTGAGACTTAAAAAATGCCATGTAACTTCCCTCCTAATTCATGCTGTACCATCATACTCTGAAAGTGTGCATATAAAGTATGCAAGCATGACACGGAATTAACAGAAACTCAGGGCTGGAAAGGAATTTAAAGATCATGTGGTCCAGCCACCTGATATTAGACTCTCTCTGCAGCATCAGCACTGAGTGATCATCCAGCCTCTGCTGAATGCCTCTAGGGACAAAGATCTTGATTCTTTCAGAGACAGTCCACTTCATCTTGGTTTGAGCAGCATAAAACTCTGACATACAGCTGAAATTTCTCATCCCAAAATATTCATTGACTGCCCTAAGACTCTCCTGTTGGGGCCATAAAACTTAGTTAATTCTTTTTCCAAATATTTGAAGATGATTCTTGTGACCCTCCCAAATTTTATCTAAGGTTGTCCCTTCCTTAGTATATCAATCATTCTTCACCTGAAATGAATTTTAGCCATTTCATTCTCCTACTCTGTCTATAGTAGCACCAAAGACAACATTCTAGGTGTGTTCTGACCAGTATGGAGGTGAATAGATCATTCCCCTCTTTCATCTCTGTAACTATGTATCATTCAATGAAAAGATAAGATTACACTAATTTTTTGGTGGTTGTGTCATAAAAATGAGTTTACTGGAAAAGAAAATGCCTATCTATCTCATGTACTTACTAAATAGATGAGGTTTATTTCCTGTATTTGTGCAGTTCATTTTTTGGACCCAATTATAAGACTTTATATTTATCTGTATCAAAATATACTGTTATATTCCACCTCATTTTCTAAGATCTTCTCAAATTCTAGTTTTTATCACTCAAGGCTATTTATCATGCTTTGTTGTTGTTGTTGTTGTTGTTATGTGCCGTCAAGTCAGACCCGACTCATAGCCACCCCTCCTTGGGTTTCCGAGGCAGTATCACTACGGAAGTAGATTGCCCCATCTTCCTTCCAAGGAGTGGCTAGTGGGTTTGAACCACCAGCCTTCTGGTTAACAGTCAAGTGCCCTAGGCACTATGCTCAGTGTTTAAAATAAACACTTAATCTCTCCATTAAACTTGAAGTTTTATCACTAGCTTTATAGGTAAAGCATATATATGGGCAAAAGAGTGAAAGAATCACAGGATAACAGAGTTAGAAGGGCCATAAAAATTAAACTAGGCAAGACACCAAGGCAAGTACCTGGAAAATATTCAATACAGTTATGTTGAATACCTCCAGGAAACTGTCTAACATCAAAGGAAAAGAAAAAGTTCCATTGAAAGAATTTGTTTTTGATCATTAAAAATATGAACAAACTGTGTAACAGACACTGTTCTAGGACCTTAACATAAGCTAACTTTTTAAATCTTCACAAAACCTTACAAGGCAAGTATCGAGTACTCTATTTTATAGAATGAAATTTTATAAATGAAGACAGCAAGGCTCAGAGAAGTTAGGTACCTGGTCCAAGTTAACAAAAGTAGCAAAACACAAATTCAGGTCTGTTCAACTCCAAGGTGCGTGTTCTTTCTACTACATCAATGCATACTACCTCAATAAGCTACTGCTTAAAATACTAAGCAATGCACTCACTTTAAAAAGATTTCAAGACTCTAATTCCTTTCCATAGATCACTGCTGTTGTTGTTATGTGCCAAGGAGTCGAACCTGACTCATAGCAACCCCTCCTTGGGTTTCCGAGGCAGTTTCACTATGGAAATAGATTATTAGTAGTCCTTATAAAAACTCACTGCCACTGAGACATATCCAACTCATAGCAACTCCTCCTTGGGTTTCCGAGGCTGTAGCACTACAGAAGTACATTGCCCAATCTTCCTTCCGAGGAGCGGCTGATGGGTTTGAACCACCAGCCTTCTGGTTAGCAGTCAAGTGCCTTAAGCACTATGCCACCAGAGCTCCTAGTAGTTCTTATAGTAGGAGAAAAATTACAAATAGGAACCCCTACACACACGGAGTACTATATAACTAAGCATCTCAAGTTAAAGCAGCCACACTCCTCCTCTAAATTCCTAATAAACTTTTATTTTGTCATTTATTACTTTTTTCCTCTTATTTTGGTTTTCTAGTAGATGTTCTCTCCCCTCTATTAGACCATGATCTTCTTGATGGTGAAGTAGAGGGTCAGCAAAAAAGAGAGATTCTCAATGAGATGGACTAGCATTGTGGCTGCAACAATGGGCTCAAATAGAGGAACGACTATGAGGAAGGCACACGAGTAAGCAAAGTTTCATTCTCTTATACCTGAGGTCACTATGAGTCGGAGCTGATTTGATGGCAAGTACACCAACAATCCTCTGGATTGGCCAAATCCAAACCTAGTTCATCTTCATAATCCTTGATACTCAGTATACTGCCTAAAACAAGTGACCCTCAATAATTATTTGTTGAAGACATGGAGGAATGAAATGGGTTGTGAACAGGATGAGAGCCTGGGTAAGACCCTACTGAACTGAAAAGGTGATCCCAAACACTTTTAGCAGAACCCAATATTCTGATATCCCCTATTTTGCCTCCTTTCTCCCTTTTCCCAAGCCAAAAGGACTCTCAGTTAGCTGGGAATTAACTGACTACTGCCTCCTGACAGTATGCAAACTGAGAAGGTAAGAAGGGTACACTGATATTCTTGTTGTATTGACTTTTCCATGGTCATTCCTTTCAAGGACATTTACCTAAAGACTCAACAGAAAGATATACTAATGTTGACATTTCATGTGTCTAAGACATGGCAAAGCACTGAGGGGCAGTGGGTTCTTCCTGTTCATCTTAAATGTCACCACCTAATTCTTCAATTGTCCCATTTGCTTGTCTTGCTAAAGTTCTTAGTGTTTTTTTTTTTTTTTTTTTTTTTAACTTATATTCTCAAATCCAAACAACATGTATCCTATTTAAAATCTCAATCACCATGAGCTAGGTATCATTCTACACACAAGAATGATTTATTTAATCACTTACATACACATTTTCAGATATAATAAACCTGCCTATTTTTAAAATAAAGAGCTCTGGTGGTGTAGTGGTTAAGGCATTTGGCTGCTAAACAAGAGGTCAGTGGTTTGAACCCACCAGCTGCTCCACAGAAGAAAAATAAGGCTGTCTACTTCCATCAAGATTTACAGCTTTGGAAAACCAATGGGGTAACTGTGAGTCAGAAGCGACTCTCAACAGTGAGTTTTATTTTTTAAATAACTTATACACTGCTAAGCACAGTTCTTTGTCTTTTCCAAAATACTTGTGAACAAATCTGACACTGACTAACCCTAATATTTACCTTTGATTTATTAAAATCCCTCTGGGTAACAGTGGTTTTCTCTGGGTAGCAAACTATGGATTAGGTGTTACAGGTGCAGGGGAAATTTAATTTGCAGATCCTTTGTGTAGTCTGAATTTTTAATGAGGTACATGATCACCTTTACAAAATTATATTTTTATGTAAAACAAAATCAACATAAACCCTAGACATCATGGCCTCTTAAGAGTCCTTCTAATCTAACAGCAAAAAATAGTTCCCTATAAAAGTGAAGGCTAAGCCAAAACACCAACTCTAGAATAAATATTACTTTCCAGTACATATTTAATTATAATATGTTTATTCATTAAGCAAATCTGTATTACTGTATGTAAAGAACTAGAAACAAAGCCATATATGAGATACAATACTCCCTTCAAGAATCTCACAGTAAAGTGTAGGAAAACAGACAAACTGACAGTCAAACTCCAGTTCAGATGGAGAAGTAATAAAAGGGACAAATTAAATGGGGCACATGGGAGGAGCACCCATCCACACTTTAGATGAGACTTCCTAAAGGGGGTGACACCTAGGCTGACACAGAATGAAAGAACAAGGCAGCCCATCATTTACTATACTCTGAAAATAGAGATGGAGACAAGAAAACACTTCACTGGTTATTTTACCATCAGCCTTAAAACCTTTCTTGATAGTTAAAGTTCTTTTGTCTATCTTCATTAGTATGTGACATAAATATACTATAGGCTGACTATAGCTACCAGCCTAATTCTAGAATGGATGGTATCTTAATCTTACATTTGAAGCATGTCCTCTGATTATGATTGTCAGATTTAGAAATAAGCATACTTTGCATAGGACATACATATACTAAAAAGTATTCATTGTTTATTTGAAATTCAAGTTTAACTATTTTTTATCTAGCAATCCTATTTCTGATATACATTTCCCATCTTAGCTTCACAACAAACCAGTAAATAAGGCACAGCAAATATATAACCACATCAGTCAAATGGAGAGTCGGACACTCAGTGAGGCTGGCAGACACCTCTGATTCCTGGAGTTAATGAATGTTGTTGTTGTTATGTGCCGTCGAGTCAGACCCAACTCATAGCAACCCCTCCTTGGGTTTCAGAGGTCATATCTCTATGGAAGTAGATTGCCCAACCTTCCTTCTGAGGAGTGGCTGGTGAGTTTGAACCACCAGCCTTCTGGTTAGCAGTCAAGTGAATAGCAGACCTTTAATGAGAGCTCCTCCTGCTAGGACTCAGCAAGTGGTCCTTTCCCTACCCTGAAGCCTAAAGCAGGTTGAAGAGGGGAGGTGAGAGGAACAGAGATGTTAAAGATCAGATTAGATATTATATTTGATCCCTGTAAGATGAAATAGATTTTGATAGACAGAAATTAGAAGAAAAAATGTTTAAAATTGAGAGATAGGCATGAAAAAAGAAGCCTTAGAATTATAAATGTAGAAGAATTCAGGTAATATAAGGCAAGGAGGCTGGTAGGGGTGAAGCCCTAAGGTTGTGGAAAGATATACTAAGAAATGAAGGTGGAAAGTAGTTTGGAACAAGCTCACAGAAGGGGAATGACACAGTATTGGTACTTTATAGCATTTAATATTCACTGTAATCCCATAATGGAACTCTGGTGGTATAATGGTTAAGGCATTTTGCTGCTTACCAAAAGACTGGTAGTTCAAACCCACCAACCGCTCCTCAGGAGGAAGATGAGGCAGTCTGCTTCTGTAAAGATTTACAGGCTTAGATATCCAATGGGGGGTTGCTATGAGTCAGAATCCACTTGATGGCAGTGAGTTTGGTTTGGTAATACCGTGTGTTTTAGCCCCATTTTTACTTATACAAACTGGGGCTTAGAGATGTGTAATATATTGCTCAAGGCCATAATGTTAATAAATGTCAAAAACAGAGGGAAAAATCCCCATTGCCTAAACTTAAAATCAGTGCCCTTTCAAATATGTCACCCATTTGCTAAGGAGTTTCGTGGTGCAGCCAATCAGAAACCATTCTTAGCTTTTGACTGAGAGAGTTGAGTGTTTGAATCTCTGTTTTAGGAAAACTAGTTTTAGATTCTAATTGTTAAAGTCTAGGTCAAAAACTGAAGGAAACAGTAAGGGGCTGAGCAGGAAAAGAGAAAAAAAGAGAATGGGCTCTTGAATGGAGTGGGTGGAAAAGGATAAAAAAGTCTCAAAGTACTCATTATATGCACACAACATGGGTCTTAATTAGCAGTAGGCCACAGATTACCCTCCAGGCTGCCTCCTGCCACAATGTCCCTCTACAGCAGTCACAGCTTAGGCTCAGGTTGCTCCAAAATTGCAGACCTGGGTCACTAGTCCAAAGACATTGACCTAGGAAGGGCTCTCCTGGCAGTTCCTTTCTGCCTTTCATGCAGACCTCACAGCACGAGGAGGAGCTGGCACAGCGGAAACACAAAGGGCTCTCAAAGGGCTTCTCCAGGGGCTGCCTCTGACTATGAGCATTAGGTAATGCAGAGCATACAGAAAATCTATATTTCATCAGGACTCAGTGCTTTGTCAGCTCTTCACTGTTCTAATTTCCTCAGTACTCTGCTCTAGCATAATCTATGTACAGTCTTCCTGACATTTCACCATCCTCTGCTGAAAAATTCATCCCAGTCCTAATGTGAGAAGGAGCTCTAGTGGCATAGTGCCTAAGGCATTTGACTGCTAACCAGAAGGCA
>NW_006925042.1:6449-12367 GCF_000298275.1 Orycteropus afer afer | reverse complement strand
ATAAGCCATGATATTTCCAATAGCCTCATATGCATGTGAGAGCTGGACAACGAATAAGGAAGACCGAAGAAGAGTTGATGCTTTTGAGTTGTGGTGCTGGCAAAGAATGCTGAATATACCATGGACTGCTAAAAGAACTAACAGATCTGTCCTGGAAGAAGTGCAGCCAGAATGCTCCTTGGAAGCTAGAATGGCCAGACTTCATGTTCCTTATTTTGGTTATGTTGTCAGAAGGGACCATTCCCTGGAGAAGGATGTCATGTTTGGTAGGGTGGAGGGTCGATGAAAGAGGGGAAAGACTTCAGCAAGATGGATTGACAGGGTGGCTGTGATGATGGGCTCAAGTATAGCAGGGATCATGGAGCTTGTATGGGATCAGGCAGTGTTTCGTTCTGCTGTGCATGGGGTCACTATGAGTCGGAAATGACTCGATGGCACCTAACAACAACAATAACAACAACAAAGGAGCATTCTGGCTGCACTTATTCCAGGACAGGTTTGTTCGTTCTTCTGGCAGTCTATGGTATTTTTGGTATTCTTCCTCAATAACACATATCAAAGGCATCAACTTTTCTTAAAAATCAAAAAAGCAAACCCACTGTATTGAGTCTATTCTGACTCATTGTGATCACCATTGGGTTTCCAAGGCTGTAAGTAGATTGCCTCATCTTCCTCCCACAAAGCAATTGGTAAGTGCCTTACTACTATGCCA
The DNA here is from genome assembly GCF_000298275.1 of Orycteropus afer afer. Taxonomy (NCBI): domain Eukaryota; kingdom Metazoa; phylum Chordata; class Mammalia; order Tubulidentata; family Orycteropodidae; genus Orycteropus; species Orycteropus afer. Next base: position 11,655 of record NW_006925042.1, on the reverse strand, counting down.
ACAGAGTTTCTTTCATCTCTTCTCAGGTCTTCTGTATTCATTGTCCACCTTTCACATGCATATGAGGCAATTGAAAATAATTTGGGTTGGGTTAGTCTCACCTGAGCCTTCAAAGTCACATCTTTACTTCTTAACACTTTAAAGAGGTCTTTTGCAGCAGATTTTCCCAGTGCAATACAATGTCTGATTTCTTGACTTTCATTAGTGTTGATTGTGGATCCAAGTAAAATGTTGTTGTTGTTGTTTTTATGTGCCATAGTGTAAGTAATCACTGACACCTTCAATCATTTCTCCATTTATCATGATGTTGGTTAGTGGTCTAGTTGTGAGGATTTTCATTTTCCTTGTGTTGAGGTGTAATCCATACTGGAGACTGTAGTTTGTGACCTTCTTCAGTAAGTGCTTTAAGTCATCTTCACTTTCAGCAAGGTTGTGTCATGTGCATGCATGTGACAGATTTTTAATGAGTATTTCTCCAGTTATGACTCCACATTCTTCATATAGTCGAGTTTCTCCAATTATTTGCTCAGCATACAGATAGAATAAGTATTGTGAAAGGAATCAACCCTGAAACTCCCCCATCTTGATTTTAAACCATACATTATGCCCTTGCTTTGTTTGAAAGACAGCTTCCTAATCTATGTACAGGTTCCTCATGAGCACAATTCTGATGAAATTACCATTCTTTGCAATGTTATCCATAACTTGTTGTGATCCACACAGATAAATGCCTGTGTATAGTCAATAAAACAAAGATAAACATCTTTCTGGTATTTTTCACTTTCAGCCAAGATCCATTTGACATCAGCAATTCTATCTCTTGTTCCACATCTTTTTCTGAATCCAGCTTGCATCTGTGGAAGTTTCCTGTTTATAGACTCTTGCAACCATTTTTGTTTTATCTTTATTAAAATTTTTCATGCATGTAATGTTACTGATACTGTTTGATAATTCCTGCATTCTGTCAGATCACCTGCATTTGGTTCAAACCCACCAGCCACTACCCAGAAGGAAGGTTGGGCAATCTACTTCTGTAGTGATACTACCTCGGAAACCCAAAGAGCATCTGTATGAGTCAGATCCGACTCCACGGCAATGGTTGCGTTTTTGTGTTGTCAGCTCACATTTCTTTGGAATGGGCAAAAGTATTGATTGCTTCCACTCAGTTGAGAAGGTAGCTGTCTTCCAAATTTCTTGGCATAAACAAGTAACCACCTCCAGAACTACAACTGTTTGTTGAAACATCTCAATGTGTATTGAATCAATTCCTGGAGTCTATATTTTTGCCAAATCCTTCAGGAAAGCTTGGACATCTTCCTTCAATGCCATTGGTTATTGATCCTAACTCCTGAAATAGTTGAATATCAATCAATTCTTTTCAGTACAGTGACTCTGTATTCCTTCCATTTTCTTTTGTTGCTTTCTGAATCATTCAATGTTTTTCCCATAGAAACTTTCAATGTTGCAATTCGAGGCTTAGATTTTTTTTCAGATTTTTCATCTTGAGAAATGCTGAGCATGTTCTGCACATTTAATTATAATACTTTACTTTGTCTTCTCCACCTGCCCTTTGAAACATTCTATGCAGCTCTTGTATCTTTTTATTTCTTGCATTCTCTTTAGTTACTCTCCTCTCAAGAGTCAGTTTCAGAGTCTCTTTTGACATCTATTTTGATTTTTTTTTTCCTTTTGTCTTTTTAATGACTGTTTGCTTTCTTCATGTATGCTCTTGATGTCATCCCACAACTCATCTAGTTTTTGGTCACTGTGTCAAATCTATTCTTCAGATGGTCTCTAAATTCCTGTGGGATATAGTCAAGGTCAAATTTCAGTTCTTGTGGACTTTTAAAACAATTTCGTCAGCTTCAACTTGAATTGCATATGAATAGTTGATGGTCTGTTCCACGATCAGCTACTGGGCTTGTTAGATCAAAGACATTAAGCTTCTCCACCACCTCTTTCCACAGATATAGTTGATTTAATTCCTTTATATTTCATCTGAAGAAGTCTATAAGGATTGCTGTTGCTTATGTTGTTGGAAAAAGTATTTACAATCAATAAGTCATTGGTCTTGCAAAATTCTATCATGCAATCTCCAATGACATTTCTGTCATCAAAGCCTTATTTTCCATCTACTGATGATTTTTCTTTGTTTCCAACTTCCATATTACAATCTATCACCAAGAAAAATCAATATATCTTGATTGCATGCTTCGTCAATTTCAGACTGCAAAAGTAGGGAAAAACCTTCAGTTTCTTCATCTTTGGCCTCAGTGGTTGGTACATAAGTTTGCATAATAATAGTATTAACTTGTCTTCCTAGTAGTTGTATAGATATTATTCTATCATTGACAACATTTTACTTTAAGATATATCTTGCAATATTTCTTTTTTATGTTGAATGTGCTATCATTCCTCTTCAATGTGTCACTCCCAGCATAATGGGCATTATTAAGTAGCCAAATTAACGTATAAAATTAACCCCTACAGAGGCAAATAATGCCCTGAGAGGTATCATCAAGGGAGTCACAGAAACCCATGGGAGGGGCCTGGAACTTAGAGCTGGGATGTGAGGGGTCAGGCCATGAGGCTGACCTCAAGGTGCTGAGTGAGATCTGAGTTTTCAAGGAACACAGTGTTAACCTGATAAATGTCTGGATCTGGCCCTGGAGCCACAGGAGGAGAAGAGAGTTTAATTAGGAGCTGTACCAATGAGAAATGGCTGGGGTCTCAGTGACTCCAAAAATGAATGCTGTACTAAGAGCTTATAATCAGGTGTTCTTATACTAAAGAAGAAGCACAGCATACATGCAGGATTAATTAACACTTCTCCAAAAGTTAGATAGGACAATAGATAATTAAGAAAGCAATATTCCTTTGAGTCCCTGGAATTCAGGTGATTCTTCACAGGCTCGACTTCTATTGTTCAAAGTCCAAGTGACCAGGCCTAAAATCTGGTCAAGAGCTTTTATTGTCATAGATGGCTCTGTCTTAGATCATGGAATGCAGCCAGAACTGATAATTGTATCTTAGAGAGAGAAGAAGTTAATTATAATATAAAGTTGAAGCCATGTTTTAAAGAAATGGCATCTTTAACTAAAAGTATGGAGTTTTATTCTAGCAATATGAAGTCAAGACTAACAAAACAAACTGTTTTATTCTCACAATAGGACTAATAAATAATGATAAAATTCACAGTTAAATGTTAAAAGTATAAAAAAGAGAGATGTCATTATTAAAATTTCTTCACTATTTTTAAAAAATATATTCTGAACCTAAACTAAGTTTATTTTTATTTTTTGTAGTTTCTCTGTTTATCTTTCTTTCTATTTATTATTACCGAGATTTTAATTTTTTCTCCCTATATCCTTGTACTAAAACTTGTCTCGAATATCATTTGGAAAATTTTAAACTGATTTAATATAAACTACATTAATAAGTAATTAAAGCTGTGTTCAGAAGAGGACAAGGAATGAGGGATATCATTGCTGGTGTCAGATGGATTTTGGGTGAAAGCAAAAAATATCAGAAAGATGTTTACCTGTGTTTTATTGACTATGCAAATGCATCTGACTGTATTTCACAATAAATTATGGATAACAGTCAGAAGAATGGGAATACCAGAATACTTAATTGTGCTCATGAAGAACCTGTACATACAGGTTGAAAGAGTCTATCTTTCAAACAGAACACGGGGTGCTGGGTAGTTTAAAATCAGGAGGAGTGTGCATCAGGGGATCTTACTCTACAGCGGTGTTTGTTGTTTTTTGTTAAGAAGAGTTTAGGCCTTTGAATTGTAGTATTGGCAAAAACAAACCAAAACAAAAAACCCAAACTCACTGCTGTCAAGTAGGATCTGACTCATAGTGACCCCTCCTTGGGTTTCCAAGGCAGTATCGCTACAGAAGTAGATTTCCAAATCTTCCTTCCAAGGAGTGGCTGGTGGGTTTGAACCACCAGCCTTCTGGTTAGCAGTCAATTGCCTTAGGCACAATTCCACCAGAGCTTGCAAAACCAAAACCACCAAATTCACTGCTGTCAAGTTGGATTGGACTCATAGTGACCCTTCCTTGGGTTTCTGAGGTAGTATCACTATGGAAGTAGATTGCTCAGTCTTCCTTCTGAGGAATGGCTGGTGGGTTTGAACTGCCAGCCTTCTGGATAGCAGTCAAATGTCTTAGGCACTATGCCACCAAAGCTCCCTAAAATACTGAAAATACCATGGACTTCTGGAAGAACAAACAACTCTGTTCTGGATGAGGTGCAGCCAGAATGCTCCCTGGAAATGAAAATGGCTAGACTTGGTCTCACCTTCTTTGGTCATGTTGTCAGAAGGGACTGTTCTCTGGTGAAGGATATTATGCTTGGTAAAGTAGAGGGTCAGCTAAACAGGGGGAGACCCTCAACTAGATGGGTTGGCACAGTGGCTACAATGATGAAAGAGCAGAGATGGATGAGGTGGAACATTTCCAGCTGCTGCTGGATGGATTAAAAAGTGATTTTTTTTTTTTTTGAAGAGTCGGTGAATTTTATTGTATGAAAAATAATATTAAAAATTATAAAACCCCATTCTCTCAAAGCTATTCTCTAAAGCATTATGTATAATAGCCAAAAATTTTAAGAAAGGTAACATTTAGCTTGAGAAAGTAATATGCCCTGATGAGGACAGAAAACAAAATGAAGCTGTCATGTGTCCTAAAGAAACAAAGCAGCCTTAATGACCCATGGGTAGATTCAGTATTCTTTCTCACTCACTGAAAAATACTGTTATTCAATCCCAGACTTTGGGCAATTTGCTGTTTGAAATTTTAACTTTAAGAATGAAACATCCTACTTTTAACACAAAGTAGTCTCTCCGCTGTGAATTCTTATATGTCTTTTGAGGTGTGAGGCCTGACTAAAAGCTTTCCCACATTCCTGACATTCATAAGGCCTCTCTCCACTGTGTGTTCTCATGTGTGCAGTGAGGCTTGGGGAGTCACTGAAGGCTTTCCCACATTCCTGACTTTCATAAGGCATACAAGGATGGGGAGACTGGTACAGGACCAGGCAGTGTTTCCCTCTGTTGTATGTGGGGTTGCTATGAGTCGGCACTGACTCCATGACACCAAACCACCACAATAACATTAATATGGTAGGTTTTTTATTATTATTATTCTCTCCAATTGACATTGGAATCTTTCTTGTATCAGACACTGAGACCTGC
>NW_006925042.1:1967-3184 GCF_000298275.1 Orycteropus afer afer | reverse complement strand
ACAAGTAAAATCTTGCTGAATATAATTCAAAAACAATTGCAGCAGTATATTTATAAGGAACTTCCAAAAATCCAAACTGGATTCCTAAAAGCATGTGGAGCAAGTGCTATCATTGCTTATGTCAGATGGATAACTAAAAGCAAAGAATAACAGAAATATATCTACCTGTGTTTTATTGACTATTCAAAGGCATTCAACTGTGTGGATCATAACATATTATGGATAACGTTGCAAAGAATGGGAATTCCAGAACTCTTAATTGTGCTCATGAGGAACATATACATAGACCAAAAGACTGTCATTTAAGCAGAAAAAGGGGATATTGCATGTTTAAAATCAGGAAGGGAGTATATCAGGATTGTATCCTTTCACCATTATTATTTAATCTGTATGCTGAACAAATAACCCGAGAAGCTGGACTATATGAAGAAGAATATAGCTTCAAGATTGGAGGAAGAGTCCTTAACAACCTATGATATGCACATGACACAACCTTGCTTGCTGAAAGGGAAGATGACTTGAAGCACTTAAAAATACACAGCAAAGACAGCAGTCTTCAATATGGATTACATCTCAACATAAAGAAAATGAAAGGCCTCAGAATGAGATCAATAAACAACATCATGGTAAATTGAGAGAGGATTGAAATTATCAGGGGTTTCCTTTTACTTGAATCCATAATCAACATCCATGGAAATAGGAGTCAAGAAATCATACTTCACATGACACTGGGCAAATCTGCTACAAAAGACCTCTTTAGAGTGGTAAGAAGCAAAGATGTCACTATGAAAACTAAGGTGTGCCTAAACCCAAGCCCTCTAGTATTTTCAATCTTCTCATATGCAAGTGAAAGCTGAACAATGAATTAGGAAGACGGAAGAAGAGTTGGTGCCTTTGAATTGTGGTGTTTGTGAAGAATGCTGAAAATACAGTGAACTGACATAAGAACAAAAAATCTGTCCTGGAGGAAGTGCAGCCAGAGTGCTCCCTGGGGGTGAGAATTGTTAGACTTTGTCCCACCTACTTTGGTTATGTTGTTAAAAGGGACCATTCCATGGAGAAGGATCTCATGCATGGTAATGTAGGCTATCAACCAGAAAACAGGAGTCCGCAAAAAGATGGGTTGACACAGTGGCTGCTACGTTGGGTTCAACCATAAGATGGTGAGCACCAGACAGCATTTCCTTCTGTTGTACATAGATAGGGTTGCTATGAGT
>NW_006925042.1:0-662 GCF_000298275.1 Orycteropus afer afer | reverse complement strand
AAAAAAAAAAAAAAACAAACAGAATGTCTTCCTAGGAATACTGATATTGTCCAAAGAGACCACAGCATACAATTTTCTCTTTAATGGACTATAATTGAATGTGAGGGCCTTTTATTTGCATTTCTGATATGGTTTACAACTTTGACCATGTAATATTTAGAAGATATGACTTTTCTCATTGATTTGAATATAAAGTGAAGTAGGTGATATTGAGCTGTTAAGGAAAAGTATGACATCAAATTGTTTATTTTCACTCCAGCAAAAGGTTCATTGAATTGTTAGTGTGCAATATACACAAATCTGCACATTAAAGTAAGGACAAAGAATAGTATTGAAGGAGCCCTGGTTCATATCAATTTATGTATTGGTGAAGGACAGATCGACAGATGATGACAAAATGGGAAAATTCTATTGTTGTTGTTGTTAAGTGCCATCGAGTCGTTTCCAACTCATAGCGACCCCATGCACAGCAGAACGAAACACTGCCTGATCTCGTGCCAGCCCCACAATCCCTGCTATACTTGAACCCATCATTGCAGCCACTGTGTCAATCCATCACCTTGAAGGCCTCTCCCTCTTTCATTGACCCTCCACCCTACCAAGCATGACATCCTTCTCCAGGGAATGGTCCCTTCTGACAACATGACCAAAATAGGTGAGAC
>NW_006925041.1:3358-11506 GCF_000298275.1 Orycteropus afer afer | reverse complement strand
TTATCTTCTGTGTCTGTGTTAATTGGTTTCCCTTTTCTTTGTTGAAGAGGGTCTGTGCAATCCTTCTGCCTAGTCCGCCATCTTGCCCCGCCTCTAGTCTCATGTTTTGGTTACTTAGTGCTGCTCTGACAGAAATATACCACAAATGGGATGGCCTTAACAAACAGGAGTTTATTCTCTTACAGTTCAGGAGGCTAGAAGGCCGAGTTCAAAGTGCCAGGCTCTAGGGGCCGTGCGAAAGCCCCTTGACCTTGGGCTTCAGCTCTGTCTCTTGCTCCCAGCCCATTGAAGCTAGAGGCATCTCTTCAGTCAGGCAGCTACTGACTGCTGAGGCTAACAAGCCCAAGGTTGACAAATAAAATGGCACAGTCCCGATGTTCCCAAACCACACAGCAGGCCATTAATTCAAGTCCATTGAAAGTCCCAGGATCAGCAGAACATGGCAGGCTGCTGAACAATGACACGGCTAAATGCAGGATTCAAGTGTTCCATAAGCTAGAGACCATTCCCAAAGCTGCTGCTTATATATGGGAAGCAGACCACATACCCAAAGCAGCTACTGAGCTGCTCCAATAGAGTCCACCATGGAGTTAATTACCAATCTCATCATGGGGAATAACTACATCCAGCTGCCCAGCCAATCAACCAGGCCCAGCCAAGTTGACACACAAACTTAACCACCACATCTCAGTTCTCAAGAAGCTCACAGTTAAGGGAAAGAGACAAGTTTCAAATAGTGTGATAACAGCTAATATCATGTGTGTTGCCATGTGAGCCCTGGGGAAGACCATTCAACACCCTGAGATAGATGTTAACCCTTGAGCTGAATCTTAAAGGACATGTAGGTTGGATAGGTGAGGGCAAGGGTATTTCAGACAATGGGAAGAGTATGCCAAAGGCAAAATATGAGAGAATGACTAAAGAATAAAGCCAGTAAAAAATTAAGGAAAAAAGCCATATTAACATGAACACTTGATAATGTATGTTAATTCTCACATTTAATTTTCTGTGCCTTTGTCTCTGAGTAAGGAATACATTAAATATTAATGCTTGGAGTCTGGAACTTATTTCTGCTGGTTTTCTTTCTAGTTCAAAACTATGTCTTTGGTAAATAAGAATGTTACATAGGGGACCTCTTGTATATTTTGCACCAAGCTGCAAGTCAGTGAGTAATTTTTTTTTGAATTATCCTGTGTATTGGGCAATCTACTTCTGTAGAGATACTGCCTCAGAAACCCAAGGAGGGGTCACTATGAATGGAAAACGAGTCCACGGCAGTGAGTTATATATATATATATATACTTTTTTTGTGTGTGTGTACTCTGTTAATTCTCCCAAGAAAATTGATTTGCTTCCTTTCTGAAGAGTTAATTTAGATGCCACTTTTTAAAAATTTAATGTACTTCAGTTTTGTAGACTTCTTTTCACTTAACCATTGCTTCTACTGCTGGGGCATGTGGTGCGGGAGGGAAGTGTTGCATTATGGTGGTTGTTTTGCTTTTCTGTAGATAATCCAAACAGGCAAGGTCAAGAGTAATTAATTCATTTCTGTTAGATTAGCTATGCATATCTCTAGAAAAGTTTATTTGCCAAGGTGATCTTAAAACTGTTAGTATTGAAAGGGGCTAGTTGGATTATTTTTCTCACTGAAAAAAATGACCACCAGAGTAGATTCCCATATCTGCTAATAAAAGAAAATGTCCTTTGCAAAGGATGGTATAGTTGTTATAGAGCCATATAGTCAGTTAAGTTTGTACTTTGTTTTGGGGATTTCTAGCATGCAGTATAGAATTGCATGCATTTTTTAGGACTTTAAGAGAAAACATTGAATTTTTATTAAATACCTGAGCAATTTTTATCTCACTTAATCCTAACAACTCCATGAAGTATTACTATTATATCTATTTTAAAGATGTGGAACTAAGGTACAGAGAGCTTAATTGATTCGACCAAGGTCATAGGTGGAAGGGGCAAATTGTAATTTAATGGATAGAGTGTTAACTTGACCATAGTAGTTCTAGGAAGCAGGGAAAAATTGCAAGGAAAAAATTTTTACTTTAATGTGGATTTACTGGTTTCAAATAAGTAGAAGTAGTTGTGGTCAATTACCTAAGTGGTAAACAGCTCAATGACAAATTAGTAGACAGGTTGAACATTTTTATCAACAAGTATATTGTGTCTTTTGGCACAACAGTGTACAGCTTTATGTCTTCCAAGAGTCAAGTATATAAAAGAATTGAGAAATCTTGTGTTGCTTCAGTGTTTTAAATTAGTGAGCAAAAGTCATATGCTAAATTTATTTAGTCTTGGGAATAGTCTTTAAGACTAAGACTTGGTCATGTATATCTATGTGTATACATGTCTTAAATTTCTGCTTATCATTTCTCTAGAGTAGTATACTGGTTGTATATACAAGTGGTTTTGATGAATGCTTGTGTTGTGAAAGACCAGTTCATTTAAAGCTGAACTACTATCACAGAATTTAATGTACAGTATACTGATTCCACTTAGTGTTTTATTTTATTGTCCAGCATAAAACATCTCAAATCACATGGTGTATCTATTGTCCTCTGAATATATGTGAAACCCGAAGCCTTTTCATGTCTGTTCATTTTGCCTGAAATGCTTTCCCATGTTATGTCATTTGTGTAAATCTGTACTTCCTTCGAAGTCTGGCTCAAGTTTTTCTTGCCTTGTAAAGGTTTCTCTGACCTTTGTGACTCTAGGTAGAAAATATTTTCCCATTCCCAGGGTAGATAGTCTTGCTTGATGGTGTCTTCTTCTTCCATTCTTTTTCTTCTTTGGGACTATCCCTCTAACCCATTGCTGTTGATTCAATTTCAGTTCATAATGACCCTGTAGGACAGAGTAGAACTGCAACATAGGTTCCAAGGCTGTAAATCTTTTCAGATGCAGACTGCCACATCTTTCTCCTGTGGAATGGCTGTTTTGATTAGCAGCTGAGTGCTTTAACCACTGCAGCACCAGAGCTCCTACTGCTTCTGTTTACCTTTATTAGCATTAGGTGCTAATTATTGTTGTCAAAATGAGCAGAAACAGTTGAAAATATCCATTAATAGTCAGAATGTGGAATATACAAAGTATGAAAGACTCTATGAAAACTGGAAGCCGGTAAAAATGAAATGGAGCACATAAGATCCATATCTTAGGCATTAGTGAGCTGGATTGGACTGGTATTGGCCATTTTGAATCAGAAAATCATATAAATTACTATGCCAGGAATGACAAATTGAAAAGGAATGGCATCACTTTTGTCAAAGAGAGCATTTCAAGATCTCTCCTGAAGTATATTGCTGTCAGTGACAGGATAATATCCATATGCTTTCATGGAAGACCAGTTACTACTAACAGTATTATGCACCCAATCACCAAAGCCAAAGATGAAGAAACTAAAGAAGTTTACCAAATTCTGCAGTCTGACATTGACTAAACATGCAGTCAGGATGCATTGGTAACTATTGATGATTGGAATGTGAAAGTTGGGAAAAAACGAAAATGTATCAGTAGTTGGAAAATATGGTCTTAGTGATAAAAATGACACTGGAGATTACATAGAATTTTGCAAGACCAACAACTTAGTCATTGCAAATACTTTTTTTCAACAATGTAAATGGTGACTATACAAGTAGACCAGGCCAGATGGAATACACAGGAGTCAAATTGACTACATCTGTGGAAAGAGATAATGGAAAAGCTCAATATTATCAGCCAGAACAAGGCCAAGGTCTGACTGTGGAACAGACTATCAATTGCTCATATGCAAGTTCAAGTTGAAGCTGAAGAAAATCAGAACAAGTCCATGAGAGCCAAAATACAACCTTGAGTATATCCCACCTGGATTTAACAACCATCTGAAGAATAGATTTGATGCATTGAATACCAATGACCAAAGACCAGACGAGTTGTAGGATGACTCAAGGATATCATACATGAGGAAAGCAAAAAGTCATTAAAAAGGCAAGAATGAAAGAAAGGAGAAAAATGGATGTCAGAAGAGACTTTGAAACTTACTTTTGAGTGGAGAGTATCTAAAGTGAATGGAAGAAATGATGATATAAAATAACTGAGCAGAAGATCTCAAAGGGCAGCTTGAGAGGACAAAGTAAAGTAGTATAATGAAATATACAAAGACCTGGACTTAGAAAACCAAAAGGGAAGAACATTCTTTGCATTTGTCACATGAAAAGAACTGAAGAAAAAATTCAAGCCTTCAGTTGCCATACTGAAGTTTCTATGGGCAAAATACTGAATGATGCAGGATATCCAAAGAAGATGGAAGGAATACACAATCACTGCACCAAAAAGAAATGGGCAACATCCAGTCATTTCAGGAGGTAGCTTATGATCAAGAACTGATGGTATTGAAGGAAGAAGTCCAAGCTGGACTGAAGGTATTGGTGAAAAAAAAAAGGTTCTAGGAATTGATGGAATACCCACTGAGATATCTCAGTAAATGGATGCAGCACTGGAGGCGCTGACTCGTTTATGCCACCAAATTTGGAAGACAGATACCTAGCCAACTGATTGAAAGAGATTCATGTTTGTGCCCCTTCAAAGCAAAGGTAATCCAACAGAATGTGGAAATTATTGAACAATATCATTAATATTACTCACAAGTAAAATTTTGCTGAAAGTAATCCAAAAAAGGTTGCTGCAGTACATAGACAAGGAACTACCAGAAATTTAAGCCAGATTCAGAAGGGGAGATAAAACAAGAGATAGCATTGCTGAGGTCAGATGGATCTTGACTGAAAGTAAAGAATACCAGAAAGACATCTACCTGTGTTTTATCGACTATGCAGAGGTATTTGACTGTGTGAATCATACCAAATTATGAATAACGTTGTGAAGAGTGGGAATTCCTGAACATGCAATTGTGCTCTAGAGGAACCTGTACATAGTCCAAGAGGCAGCAGCAACAAGGGGATACGGCACAATTTAAAATCTGGAAGGGTATATAGACCAAGGTTGTATCCTTTAACCATACTTACTCAATCTGTGAGGGAGACGAGGAGGGAAGTGAGTCGGTGCATTGTGTTTGGAGTAGCTGAGGGAGAACAAGAAGGAAGTGAGCTAGCTTGGTGGGTTTGGAGCAGCTAAGGGAGATGAGGAATTGAGTGGAGCAGTTTGGAACAGCTAAGAGAGATGAACTTGTCTGTCAGTTTGGCATACTGTGGTGGCTTGCCTGTTGCTATTAGGCTGGAGGCTATGCCACTGGTGTTTCAAATCCCAGCAGGGTTACCCATGGTGGATGGACAGGTTTCAGCAGAGCTTCTAGACTAAGACAGATGTGGAAGAAGGAAGAGGCCATCCACTTCTCAAAGAATTGGCCAATGAAAACCTTATGAATAGCAGTGAAACACTGTCGCATATGTTACTGGAAAACCTTATGAATAGCCCTGAAATATTGTCAGATATAGTGCCAGAAGATGAGCCCCTTAGGTAGGGAGGTACTCAAAATATGACTGGAGAAGAGCTGCTTCTCAGAGTAGAGCCAATTATAATGATGTGAATAAAATAAAGCTTTTGGGATGTCCATTTGCTGATGTGGCATGTCTCAGGATGAGAAGAAACAGCTGCAAACACCCATTAAAAATAGGAACATGGAATATACGAAGTATGAATCTAGGAAAATTGTAAGTTGTCAAAAATAAAATGGAATGCATTAAGATCGATATCCTACGTATTAGTGAGCTGAAATGGACTGGTTTTGGCCATTTAAAAATCACACAACCATATGATCTACCATACTGGGGATGACAAAATGAAAAAGAATGGTGTGGCATTCATCATCACAAAGAATGTATCAAGATCTGTCCTGAGGTACAACACTGTCAGTGATAGGATAATATCCATACACCTACAAGGAAGACCGGTTAATACTACTATTATTCAAATTTATGCACCAACCACCAAAGGCAAAAATGAGGATATTGAAAACTTTTTACCAACTTCTGCAGTCTGAAATTGACCAAACATGCAACCCAGATGTGTTGATTATCACTGGTGATTGGAATGCAAAAGTTGAAAACAAAGAACAATCACCAGTAGTTGGAAAATATGGTCTTGGTGATAGAAATGATGCTGGACATCACGTGATAGAATTTTGTAGACCAATGAGTTCCTCATTGCAAATACCTTTTTTTCAACAAAACAGACAGCAGCTATAAACATGGACTTTGCCAGATGGATTATGGAATCAGAAATCATTTAGTAATAATATGATACTTCATGATTCTTTTTGTTTAATAGTTGCCTTTATTTATAGAAATTAATTGGTTCCCTGATCAGTTGTCCACGATATCTATCTTATTATCAAAGAACTATTCTTGACTGGTAGGTGCAAACATATGTCATTTGTTTCAATCTGTGTTGTAGCTCACATTGTCCCATTTTTAGCCAATGGTTGCCTCTTCAAGTTATCTCCTGAACACTTTTGACACAAACCTGGTTGTCTTCTGTAGCTTTCTTACTATCTGGTTTCCTTTAGTCGTGAATGATATTTCAGTACTACATCTGGATGTTAGGAATGTTTGTTGCTGTTGGGTTATTATATATATGTGTGTGTGAGTGTGTATGCTTTAACTTTTATTTTGAAATAAGTCTATGCTCAAGAGAAGTTGCAAAATAGTAAATACAGTGTTCCCAGCATATCCTTTACTCAGATTTCTCTAATGTAAAGATTTTATATAATAGGTTTTATATAGGAGCTCTGGTGGCACAGTACCTAAGACATTTGACTGCTAACCAGAAGGCTGGTGGTCCTCGGAAGGAAGATTGGGCAATCTGTTTCCGTAGAGATACCGCCTCAGAAATTCAAGGAGGTGTCACTATGAGTGGAATTGTCTTGCCAGCAGTGAGTTTATGTTTTATAGAGACATATGTCAGCACGTTTGTAAAAACCAGGAAATTATATTACTGCAATATTATTAAGTAACCTTATTTGCTATATTACTTTTTTTAAGATAAAAATACCATGAGTTTAGACTGTTACTTTCTTTTCAAATTCAGAACTATGTTTTTATTTAACCTCTTCTGCATTATATCTTATTCTCTTTCTTCCACATTAAAAATTCTCATTCTTGAGGATATAGGGTGGTATTAGAGTATCCCAAAAGTACTCATTTAATTTTGTTCCATCTAACACACACACAAATCAGAGACTAAAAGTATAATACTATGCTATCATGTGATTACTAAAAACAGGAAACATTGTTTTTTTTTGTGTGTGTGTATATGCTTTTCCCAATCTCCTCTCAGCTTATTTTAGTTACTTATTTTAATATACCTACATTATCAAACTGCATAAGTATTACATACTCTCCTCTTTCCTTGGGAGCTCTGGTGGCATAATGCCTAAGGCACTTGACTGCTAACCAGAAGGCAGGTGATTCAAACCCACAAGCCACTCCTTGGAAGGAAGGTTGGGCAATCTACTTCAGGAGTGATACTGCCTCAGAAACCCAAGCAGGGGTCGGTATGAGTTGGATCCGACTCTGTGGCAGTGGTTGCGTTTTACCCCAGCCACTTCTTGGAAGGAAGGTTGGGCAATGTACTTCAGGAGTGATACTGCCTTGGAAACCCATGGAGGGGTCACTATGAGTTGGGTCCGACTGGACAGCACATGACAACAACAACAACAACAACAACTCTTTCCTTTTTTAACTCTTATTTAGTTTAGTTCTACAAGTAGCTATGCACTTAATGTTTGTATCTAGTTCTTATGTTAAGGTTTCTCTAGTCATTTTGATCATCTAGTGCTTATTCTCTAATAGATGCCTTAGGAATTTCCTTTTGAAAATAAAGTTCTGTGAGTTTTCACATATTGATAATGTTTTGTCTGTGATTTTTATACCTGAAAGTCAGTTTTGCTGGATGCATAATCCTTGACTCACATTTTTCTTTCCTTGAACATCTTAAATAAGCTGTGCTCCCCTTGGCATAAAGCTTTACTATTAAAAAGTTTGATGATTATTTAATTTAGTTTTTGTTAAAATTAACTTTTTTTAAATCTAGATACTTAAAGTATTATTGGGAGCTCTGGTAGCATAGTGGCTAAGGCACTTGACTGCTAACCAGAAGACTGGTGGTTCAAACCCACCAGCCACTCCTCGGAAGGAAGATGGG
>NW_006925041.1:1763-2833 GCF_000298275.1 Orycteropus afer afer | reverse complement strand
AGAGCAAATTCACTTTCCATACAGCAGTTCACATACACTTTGTCTCATGACATTGACCACAATTTACCACAATGCAACAGGTCCCCTCCCACTTCCTCTCAATAATTACCTCTTCCCTGTGTCCATCCCTCCATGCCGTCCTGCCCTCTGAGCTGTCTCCCTGTGCCACCCTTCTTTCTCCCATGATTGTTCTCCCCAGGGAGTGTATCTACCTCAGGTAAATGTTAAACTCATATGCTTGTCTTTTGCTTGGCTGGAAGCCACAGGTGTGGGTTCAGTTCCAGGTCTGACGGGCAGCTAGGGGCCATCGTCTCAGTGGTTCCATCAGGCTCTATCGGACCAGCAAACCTGTTTCCCCCCTCCTTTTTTTTTTTTTTTCCTCCAAATGATTTTGAGTTTTGTTCCATATTGTTCTCCCTCTCTATCCAGGATCTCCTACATAAATCCCCTTCCAAGTAGTTAACATTGGTAGCTGGGCACCATCTAGTTCTTCTGGTCTCATCGTCATATAGGCTGCAGATTGGATGGTTTACCAGTTGCTAAGACTGATTGTATCCATGAGTTTTTGGTTTTATTCATTCTTCTTTGTTCTGGATGAGGAGAGACCCATCGTTGTACCTAGGTGGCAGCTTGCAAGCTTTTAAGATTCCAGTTGCTACTCGCCAAAGTAGGAGGTGGAACAATGTTTTGTGTAGTATGTTATGCCAATTGAACTTGATGTTCCCTGCAACTATGGTCCCGAGCCCATAGGTTCAACTACTTGGTCCTTCTGGGAAGCTGGCTGTGACCAAGCAGTGACTACCACCTTGCCCCTTGTCAGCTCTACTATACACCTGGGAATTCAGATCATACACATAAACGGTTGTCTGCCAACCCTATACATGTTCTTGGGTACACTCCCCTCTTCATAGACATACCTACTAGTTCAGCCTCTCCAACCATCTGTCCACTCATCTATCCACCCATATACCCATGTTTGCTTCACTGACAATGCAGTACTGTGTGTGCAAAAGGGTTCATCTTCGTTGTCTGTACCTCCCATGTACCTCTCTCTATCTTTTTCTTCCTCA
>NW_006925041.1:998-1454 GCF_000298275.1 Orycteropus afer afer | reverse complement strand
TCTCACTTCTTTAGGATATATACCTAGTAAAGGAATGGCTGGGTCAAATGGTATTTCTAATTCCAACTTTTAAAAGAATCGCCATACTGCGTTCCACAGTGGTTGTGCCATTTTACAGTCGCACCAGCAGTGTATGAGAGTCCCAATCTCTCCACATCCTCACCAGCATTTGTTATTTTCTGTCTTCTTGAACTTTGCTACTAGTACTGGAGCAAGATGGTATCTCATTGTTGTTTTGATTTGCATCTCTCTAATAGCTAATGTACATGAGCATTTCTTCATGTGTTTGTTGGCCGCTTGAATATCCTCCTTGGTGAAGTGTCTATTCGTGTCTTCTGCCCATTTTTAATTGGATTGTTTGTCTTTTTGTTATTTAGGTATTGGAGTGTTCTATAAATTCTAGAGACAAGGCCCTTGTCAGAAATGTCATGACCAAATATTTTTTCCCAATCTGTA
>NW_006925041.1:0-515 GCF_000298275.1 Orycteropus afer afer | reverse complement strand
CCATTGGTCTATGTATCTGTCATTGAACCAATACCAGGCAGTTTTGACTACTGTGGCTGTATAGTAGGTTTTGAGATCTGGCAGTGTGAGACCTCGTACTTTGTTGTTCTTCTTCAATAGTCCTTTGCTTATCTGAGGTCTCTTTCCTTTCCCTATGAAATTAGTGATTGGTTTTTCCATATCCCTAAAGAATGTTGATGAGATCTGGATTGGGATTGCATTGAATGTAAAGATTGCTTTGGGTAGAACTGACATTTTCACAATGTTCAATCTTCCTATCCATGAGCATGGGATGTTCTTCCATTTATGTACATCTCTTATGATTTCTTGAAGAAGTTTTTTATAGTTTTCTTTGTAGAGGTCTTTTGTGTCCCTGGTAAGACTTATTCCCAAGTATTTTATTTTTCTGGTAGCTATTGTAAATGACATTGATTTCCTTATTTCTTTTTCAGCAATCTCTTTGCTGGTGTAGAGGAATCCAACTGATTTTTGGACGTTGATCTTATATCCTGCCA
>NW_006925040.1:11434-12228 GCF_000298275.1 Orycteropus afer afer | reverse complement strand
TTGAATAAAGGATATTATAAACTGTAAAAAAAAAAAAAAAAAGAATGATTGGGTAAGAGAAGAAATAAAAAATGAAATTAAAAAATTCTTTGAATCAAACAAGAAAGAAAAAACAACATACCAATATCTTTGGGACACAGCAAAAGCAGTGATCAATGGCCAGTTTATACCTATAAATGCACACATAATCAAAAAAGAAGAAAGAGTCAAAATCAACACTTTAAACCAACATGTCCAACAATTAGAAAAAGAACAACAAGAAAAGCCAACAGTCACCAGAAGAAAGGAAATAATAAAGATTCAAGCAGAAATCAATGAAACAGAAAACAGAAAGATAATACAAAAAATCAACAACACTAGAAGTTGGTTTTTTGAAAAGATCAATACAATTGAAAAACCACTGGCAAATTTAACAAAGGAAAAGAGGGAGAGAATACAAATAACACAGATAAGAAATGAAATGAGTGACATCACAATAGAACCAACTGAAATAAAAGAGATAATATTAGGATACTATGAAGAACTGTACTCCAACAAATGTGAAAATCTGGAAGAAATGGATAGATTTCTAGAAAGACATTACTTACCTAAACTAACACAGACTGAGGTAAAAAATTTGAACAGACCCATCACAAAAGAAGAAATTGAACAGGTCATAAAAAAATTACCAAAAACAACCACAACAAAAAAATGTCCTGGCCCAGACGGTTTCACCAGAGAATTCTAACAAACATTCAGAGAAGAACTGACACCAATCCTACTCAAACTATTCCAAAACATAGAAAAGGATGGAA
>NW_006925040.1:9100-9864 GCF_000298275.1 Orycteropus afer afer | reverse complement strand
TGAACATTGTGGAAATGTCTGTACTACCCAGAGTAATGTATACATTTGATGCAATCCCAATCCAGATTCCATCAACATTCTTTAAGGATATGGAAAAACCAATCACAAACTTTATATGGAAAGGAAAGAGACCTCAGATAAGCAAAGCGTTATTGAAAAAGAAGAACAACGTAGGAGGTCTCACACTCCTATGTCTTTAAACCTACTATACAGCCACAGTAATCAAAACTGCCTGGTATTGGTAGAATGATAGAAATATAGATCAATGGAACAGAATTGAGAATGCAGAAATAGATCCATCGACCTATGGTCAGCTGATCTTTGACAAAGGTCCAAAATCCATGAAATGAGGAGGAGATTGTCTGTTTAATGAATGGTGCTGGCAAAACTGGATGTCCATGTGCAGGAGAATGAAACAAGATCTGTACCTCACACCATACACAAAAACTAACTCCAGATGGGTCAAAGACTTAAATGTGAAACCTAAAATTATAAAGTTCCTCAAGGAAAACCTAGGGACACTAATATATGGCATTAATAGACTATCAAGCATAACCCGAAAGGTATAAACAGCAGAAGAGAAACTAGATGAATGGGACTTCTAAAAATTAAATTTTTATGTGCTTCCAAAGACTTCTCCAAAAGAGTTGAAAGAAAACCTACAGATTGGGAAGAAATATTCAGCAATGACATATCTAACAAGGGACTTTTCTCTAGAATTTATAGAAAACTCCAACACCTCAACAACAAAAAGACAAATAATC
>NW_006925040.1:5898-7600 GCF_000298275.1 Orycteropus afer afer | reverse complement strand
AATCTGATCTGACTCATAGCAACCACTCCTTGGGTTTCCAAGGGGGTATCACTACAGAAATACATTGCCCAACCTTCCTTTCAAGGAGTGCCTGGTGGGTTTGAATCTCTTGCCTTCTGGTTAGCAGTCAAATACCTTAGACATTACACCACCAGAGAATCCCCAGGTATATAGTAGAGCTGACAAGGGGCAAGGTTGTAGCCACTTCTTGGCCACAGCCAGCTACTCAGAGGGAGCAAGTGGTTGGACCTGTGGGTTTGGGAACATAGTCACAGGAGATATCAAGCTCGACTGGCATAACATACTACACAAAACATTGTTCCACATCCTACTTTGATGAGTAGTGACTAGAATCTTAAAGTCTTCCAAGTAGCCATCCAGAAGCATTGATGGGTCTCCCCTTATCCAGAGCAAAGAAGAATGAAGAAAACCAAAAATGCATGGAAACAATTAATCTAAGCAAGTGGTATACCATGCCATCCTCAGCCTATATGACTGAGACCAGAAGAACTAGATGGTGCCCAGCTAACACTGTCAACCAGAGGGGGATCTATATAGGAGATCCTGGATGGAGTGGGAGAACAATGTGGAACAAAACTCAAAATCATTAAAAAACAAATAAAAGGGACCAGGTTTGCTGGTCTGATTGAGCCTGATGGACCCACTGAGACTATATCCCCTAGTTGCCCTTTAGGTCTGGAATTGAACCCACCCCTGTGGCTTCCAGGCATATGAGCTGAACATTTACAATAGGTAGATACACTCCTTATAGAGATCAATCATGGGAGAAAAGAAGGGCTGTGTATGCACAGGGAGACAGTTTGGCGGGCAGGAATGTATGGGAGGGAAGGACACAGGGGAGAGGTAAGTAAGGGGAGGAAATGGAGGAGAGCTGTTATATTGTGGTAAACTGTAGTCAATGTCATGAGACAAAGTGTATGTGAACTGCTGTATGGAAGGTGAATTTGCTCTGTAACTATCACCCAAATCACAATCAAAATTTAAAAAACAAACAAAAAAAAGCACTTCCAGTAAGATGGAAGAATAGGCAGACAAATGACACAGACCCTCTCTAACAAAAAAAAAGAAAAACCAATTGATAGAGATACAGAAGATAATCCTGGAGCCCTGAGCTTTGAAAGGAACTATACAGAAGTAGATTAGGCACCAATGAGTAGAAAAACCTGAACAAAAACAGTGAGTACAGAGATAATCAGAGCTGTAGACTATCAGCTACTCTGACTGGACCAACAGCCTGAATATTTCCAAGTGGTGCTGGGACCTGAGAATTGACCTAAAGATCAGCCCTGGTCACAAAGGGCTGCAGGGACGACTGCCTTAGTGGCCTATGACTAGGAAGGGAAAGAGCAAGGAGGGAGACTACCTGAGCTGTGGACTTTCCACTGTCCAGAGCCATTTTGATTGTTTACATGCAGCAGCCATTTTGGATATTTAAAGTGACCGAGGGCGCAGCCATTTTGAATCTTTACAAATGGCAACCATTTTGGATTTTAAAGTGATAGCATTCTCATTCAGATTCCAGGGACCTAAGAATAGGCTCTGTTTGCCAAGGTCAGCAGGGACATCTGAGAGGCTCACAACAGGAAAGAAGACAGGTGGTGAGGGTATAAGTGCTGTAAACTAGTGAATAGAGGAGCAGTACCCTGCTTGTGTAGATAACATGCAAAGGAAATGAAAATTG
>NW_006925040.1:0-4828 GCF_000298275.1 Orycteropus afer afer | reverse complement strand
AACAACAGCCAACAACAACTGACCATTAACACACATGATGACATAACCCAGAAACCAAACCGGCTATGGATGTATCCAAAGTAAAGAAGCCTACAAGATTGTAAACAGGGAACCAGAGACACCAACCAACAAATGAGGACAACTACAAACCCAAAAGAAGGAAAAAACTGTGTTGTTACAGAACTTCTACATGATAGGGAAATCAAGAAAACTACAAGACACAATGGACTATTCTAAACGATAAATCACAGGATAACCTCAAAAAAAAATGATAAACCTTCACATCAAAAAAGAGGACCAGCATAAATATTCAGCAAATACTAAAAAAATAGCAATGAAAGAAGTGATAACATGACTCATAAACAAAATGAGCTCAGCATAGAAAATTATATGGAACAAAGAAATCAACACCATGAAAAAGTACATAACAAAAATGACAGCAACAAATTCATATTTGCTGATAATTGCATATCTGGCAAGGGACTTATCTCTAAGATTTTTAGCAGAAGAGTGGATGACCAAACTATGGCACATACACGTAATGGAATGCCATGCAGCGCTAAAGAACAATGTAGAGTCTGCAAAACACCACATAATATGGATGAACTTGGAGGACATTATGCTGAGTTACATAAGTCAATCACAGAAGGACAAATATAGTATTAGTTCGTTGTTGTGGAGGGTCAAGGAAAGGTTTATATATAGAGGGAAACTTTCTTTGTTTGTTGTGAGGGGTGGGAGGGAACGGGAGGGAACACTGCCAAAAAAAAAAAAATAAGCATTGACCCATGTCATTTTAGTTTTGTGTATTTCATTGAACATAAATTATATTTCAATAAAATATATTTTAAAAAAAGATACTTGAATAGGCATTGGTTATAATAGAAAATTTGTAAAATTCATAAAAGATCACCAAAAAGGATTGGTTACATAAAATGGAGTACGTGGAATAATACTCATGTACTATAGACCTAGATTCATTGACACGAAAAGATGTCCATGATACACAGTTAAGTGAAAAAAAAGTTTGTGAAATCAAATGAGTAATGTGATCCTATATTTAAAAATACAAAAAATAGCAATCTGTTTAAGTATGTATGTATGTATGTACTCAAAGAAAAAAAAAGTCTTGAAGATACACTGTTTTGATTATCTAGTGCCACTCTAACAGAAATATAAGTGGATAGCTTTAACAAATGGGAGTTTATTTTCTTACAGTTTAGGAGGCTAGAGTTCTGAGTTCAAAGTGCCATTTCTAGGGCTGAGTGAAGACCCCTCGACCTTGGGCTTCAGCCTTGCCTCTTGTTCCCTATCCCACTGAAGCTGGAGGCATTTCTTAACTCAGGCAGCTACTGGTTGCTGAGGCTGAAAAACCCAAGGTCAACAAGTAAAATCACATAGTTCCAAGATTATCAAACAACATGATAGGCCACTCATTCAAGTCCAGAAACAGTCCCAAGATTGGCAGGACCAACATGGCAGGCTGATGCATGAAGACTCGGCTACATGCAGGGCCCAAGCATGCCAAAAAGCTCAGAGACCTTTCTCAAAACTGTCTTCTTATATTCTGGAAGCTGACCACACCACTAAGGCAGCTACTCAGCCCCTCCAGTAGATTCCACCATGGAGCTGATGACCAGTCTCATCGTGGGGAATAACTACATGCAGCTGCTCAGCCACTCAAAACCAAGTTGACAGCCAAGTTGACAATAACCTTAACTACCACGTACTACCTACCAAAATGTTATCAACAGTTTGGTAGTTGTATGTCAATTTGTCAGCAACCAGCAGCTGCCTGAGTTAAGAGATGCCTCCAGCTTCAGTGGGCCGAGAACGAGAAGCAGAGCTGAAGCCCAAGGTCGAAGGGCCTTCACCCAGCCCTAGAAGTGGCACTTTGATCTCAGATTTCTAGCCTCCTAAATTGTAAGAGAATAAATCCCTGTTTGTTAAGATGGCCCATTTGTGGTATTTTCTGTTAGAGCAGCACTAGAGAACCAAAACAGTCATCTCTTAGCTGTAAAATTACAAGTGACATTATTTTCTTCTTTATGTTTATCATTTCATCAAAATTTTTCAGTAGGAATAAATTAGTTTTATAATGAGAACAAAAACTATTAAAAATAACTGCTAGCATTTGGGAGGAATTTAATCTATGGTTCTAATCCTCAGAAATATCACAATGTGCAATTATACCATGTATTTTAAAAGAATTTATTGTATTTGATATGGCCCAAGTTGCAAACTATAGTCAGTTAATCTATCATAAGCACTTGTTGACCATGTCCAATGTGAAGAAAATGATGCTTCACAATACAGAACAGAAGCAATTCAATATATCTTAAAGGATCTCAGAACTAGCTGGAGAAAGAAGACACACTCACATGATGCATTCTTACTATTAACTAGTAGCAAATGTAAAAACTTGCTAACTTATGTTCATGGGCAGAAGGAAGTTTGTCATTTAGCTACTTGTTCAACCAGTTTTGTGCTGGTGCGTGGGATGGTATTGATGCAGACCTCTAATACTTTTTGTGTTACTTAAAACTACACCTTTTAAGGGCATTAGTGTCTTAGAATCTCTTGGACCCTCACGTTTATGAATTTTTTCTCTACAACACTAAAAATGGTCAACTGTTTGACCTTATTTAATATAATAAACTTTTCATTACAATCACCTGAAAATGTGATATTCTTCATATCTAAATTCTCTTGTTACCCAGAGCTTACATTTTAAGCAACAAGATAATTTTATAGTTTACAAAATGGTCATTAAATATATTCCTGCCTTCTCAAGTATCTAACTGCAATTTGATATTTTCTTTGTAATTTATTATAATGAATATCTACTATGAGATTAGTCTATAATATACAAAGATACTTTACAGACTACTGAAAAGTATTTGGGAGAATAGAGATAACAGATTTAAAGTGTAAAGTGATTAGAATAATGCCTGTCATGTAATAAGTACTGACTTTATATTTGATTAAAAATAAAGTTTTTTTATTTTTTTATTCCTGGTTCATTCATATAGGGTCATTATGGGTCAGATCCTACTTGACAGCACACAACAGTTAATAATGTATTATCTATAGCTATGTAATAAATTACCCCAAAATTTAGCAGCTTGAAATAGCAATAAACATTTATTATCTCACAGTGTCTATGGGTCAAGAATTTGGGAACAGTTTAGGTTGGGTGATTCTAGCTCCAAGTCTCTCATGAGGTTGTATTCAAGACATCATTCATCTAAAGGCTTGTCTGGGACTGGAGGATCAGCTTCCAAGATGGGCTCCCTTACGTAGGGAGCCTCAGTTCCTTGTGACACAGATGTCTCCATAGGACTGCTTGAGTGCCCTCACAACATAGCAACTGACTTCCCCTAGAGCAGGTGACCTTTGAGAAAGCGAGTCAAAAACTTGAGCTAGGAAGTTATATTCTGTTATTTCCTCAATATCCTATTGGTTATACAGGTCAGTCCTTTTCATTGTGGGATTGAACTATGCTGGGGTTTGAACACCAGGAGGGGAGAATCACAGGGGAAATCTTGAAGCCTGGCTACCTACCACACTTAGTAAACCAGTTTGAAGTCATATAATGAAGTTTGGATTTAAACTTCTAGGGGGAAAAAAATGATTACAACATAAGATAGCTTTTGAGAACTTAACTGTTTTCTTTTAAATTTTTGAAGAAGAAAGTAAGTAAGCTAAAATAGAGTTGTATTGAAGGTTATAGTAATTTACCATCTGAAAAAGAGTATTATCATTTGAATATAAAGATGACATGCAAATGTGTCATAGAATTTTTTCCTAGCTCTAACACTGATATTCTTAGAGTTTTGGTGTGCTTTCTCTTTCTCTCTTTTTTAATGAAGTATACTTTACCTTTCTAGTAAATTTTACTCTTTTTAGTGTACAGTTCTGTGAGCTTTGATAAATGTATAGCATGAAGGATTCAAGATGTAGAATGGTCCCATCATCTCAAAAACTCTGTATTCTCTTGTCCTATTTTCTTCCTACTCAGGCAAGAAGAGACATATGTCTTTAGAATTAAGTTGAGAGTATATCAGAAATTATACTATCAAGAAAATGACATTATGTCAACCTTGACCTCTGGAAATGAGGTAAAGAGGGCTAAACTGCAATAGAAATGTTGGCAATAAAGGAAGGCATAGAGGGTGACCCAGTAAAAACACATGAACTATTATAAAAGCATAAGAGCAATGCTCTAGGGGCAGGTTTTCAAGCTTGCATTCATGTCTGAATTAATCTTATGCCTTACCAATATTTCTTAAATCTGACAGACTATTTCAGTGGTTTTTATAAAAATACACAGAAGAGAGATTTCCAGCAAGATGGCAGACTAGGCAGAAAGACTGCACAGACCCACTTCAACAAAGAAAAGGGAAACTAATTAACACAGACACAGAAGATAATCTTGGAACCCTGAGCCTTGAAGGGAAGGATATAGAAGTGGACTAAACTCCAACTAGCAGAAGAATTTGTGTGAAAATACCAAAAAGGAGACAGATGGAGCTATGGTCTGGCAATGATCTTGAGCGACCCTGACAGCACAGACAGCTTGGAGATTCCCGAGTGGTGGTAGGATGTAAGAATTAACCTAAAAATCACCCTGCTAGCCAGAGACTGCATGGAGGACTGTGCACAGTGGCTGGGGAACAAACGGAGAAAGTGAAGAGAAAGGTGGGCTGAACCGTGGATTTTTGCTGGTCTGGAGGACACTGCCATTTTGAAGGTTGAAAAAGCGGCTTGACTATTTTGGGTGTTTAAAGAGACAGCGCTCTGGCAGATTCCTGGGGCTTAAGAACAC
>NW_006925039.1:11974-12439 GCF_000298275.1 Orycteropus afer afer | reverse complement strand
TGCTTTCAGGATTCTGTCTTTGTCTTTGGTTTTGATGAGTTTGATGATGATGTGTCTTGGTGATTTTCTTTTGGAGTCTATCCTACTTGGGGTTCGTTGGACTTCCTGAATGGATATATTTTCCTCTTTCATCATATCAGAGAAGTTCTCCTCAAGCAAATCTTCTCAGAGGTTTTGTTTTTCTCTTCCTGTTCTGGAATTCCAATGACACATAAGTTATTTCTTTTGATGATATCCCACATGAACCGTAGGCTTTCTTCATTTTGTTTTGATTTTTTTTTTTTTTCTGATTGATTCCTTTCCAAAGATGTATTCAGGTATTTGGCTTCCACCTCATTAATTCTGTCTTCCATCGCATCAATTCTCTTCCTTTGCCCTTCTAATGTGTTATCTATTTCTGGCAATTTAGTATTAATTTTCTGGATTTCTATCTGTAGATTTAGAATCATTTCTAATTTTTCATTT
>NW_006925039.1:9248-10783 GCF_000298275.1 Orycteropus afer afer | reverse complement strand
AAAAATAAAACGAAAAAGAAAAAATAAAAAAGAGAACAACAAAAAAAAAAAATTGGTGGAGGACAAGGCAGAGCATTCAGGCTCCATCTGAGCACACAGACTGTGATGGAATTCCTGTGGGCCCAGAAGGTAGGTGGGAGTGGGGGATGGCTGCACCTCCGTTCACCAAGCGGGTGTGGGGTATAAGAGTAACAAGAGCAATGTGGTACCTTTTCAGTCTTGCAGATCTGGAGTGACCTTGGGGTTTCTGGAAAGCAGAACATGTTCTTAAGCCCCAGGAATCGGCTAGCACACTGTCTCTTTAAATATCCAAAATAGTCAAGCCTCTTTTAAACCTTCAAAATGGTGGCTCCCCTCCAGACGCCAAAAGTCCGCAGCTCAGCCTGCCTTTCTCTTCACCTTCTCTGTTTATTCCCTAGCCACCAGAGCAGTCCTCTGTGCAGTCCCTGGTAACAGGGCTGATTTTTAGGTTAATTCTTAGGTCCTACCACCACTTGGGAATCTCCAAGCTGTCTGTGCCATTAGGATTGCTCAGGATCGCTGCCAGACCGCAGCTATGTACGTCTCCTTTTTTGGTATTTTCACGCAAATTCTTCTGCTATTTGGGGTTTAGTCCAATTCTATATCCTTCCCTTCAAGGCTCAGGGGTCCAAGATTATCTTCTGTGTCTGTGTTAATTGGTCTCCCTTTTCTTTGTTGAAGAGTGTCTGTGCAGTCTTTCTGCCTAGTCTGCCATCTTGCTGGAACTCCCGTGAATGTTTCTTCATGTATATGCCTGAATAATCTCTTTGCTGATGTCTTCTGCCTATTTTATAATTGGATTATTTGTCTTTTTGTTGTTGAGGTGTTGGAGTTTTCTATAAATTTTAGAGAAAAGTCCTTTGTCAGATACATCATTGCCAAGTATTTTTTCCCAATATGTAGGTTCTCTTTTGACTCTTTTGGAAAAGTCTTTGGAAGCACATAACAATTTAATATTTAGAAGGTCCCATTCATCTAGTTTCTCTTCTGCTGTTTGTGCATTTGGGCTTATGCTTGATACTCTGTGTATGTCATATATTACAAACCAAACCAAACTCACTGCCGTCAAGTCAGGTCTGCCTCATAGTGACCCCTCCTTGAGTTTCTGAAGTGGTATTATTACAGAAGTAGATTTCCCAACCTTCCTTCTGGGAATTGGCTAGTGGGTTTGAACCGTCAGCCTTCTGATTAGCAGTCAAATGCCTTAGGCACTAAGCTACCAGTGCTCCCCCTAAAATTGCCCCTATTTTTTCCTTGATGAACTTTATAGTTTTAGGTTTCACACTTAAGTCTTTGATCCATCTGGAGTTGGTTTTTGTGTATTGTGTGAGGTATGGATCTTGTTTCATTTTTCTGTGAATGTATATCCAGCTTTGCCAGCACCATTTGTTAAAGAGACTATCTCTTCCCCATTGAAAGGCTTTCAGCACTTTATCAAAGATCAGCTGACCATAGGTCAATGGATCTATTTCTGAGTTCTCAATTCTATTCAATTGGTCTGTGTATCTGTCGTT
>NW_006925039.1:8240-8866 GCF_000298275.1 Orycteropus afer afer | reverse complement strand
CCACTATGCTAAATATCTCAATTTGTTCCAGTAGTTTTTAACTGAGTCTCTTGAGTTTGCTATGTATAAGATCATATCATTAGCAAATAGGTATAGTTTGACTTCTTCCTTACCAATTTGGATACCTTTGATTTCCCTTTCTTGCCTTATGGCCCTGGCTAGGACTTATATTCAATACAATGCATTCAATACAATGTTGAATAGAAGTGGTGATAAAGGGCATCCTTGTCTGTTTCCTGTTCACAAGGGGAATGGTCTCAGTCTCTCTCCATTGAGAATGTTGGCTGTTGGCTTTACATATGAGACCTTTATTATGTTGAGGAATATCCCTTCTATTCTTATTTTCCTGAGAGTTTTGATCAGGAATATGTGGTGGATTTTCTGCATCGATTGATATGATCTTGTGGTTCATTTCCTTTGTTTTATTTATGTGATGGATGATGTTAATTGTTTTTCTAATGTTGTACCATCCTTACATACCTGGTATGAACCCCACTTGCATATATATATATGTTGTTGTTGTTATGTGCCGTCGAGTCGGCCCTGACTCATAGCAACCCTTCCTTGGGTTTCCGAGGCAGTATCACTACAGAAGTAGGATTGCCCAACCTTCCTTCCGAGGAGTG
>NW_006925039.1:4956-5960 GCF_000298275.1 Orycteropus afer afer | reverse complement strand
GGTTACTTTAGGCATTTCTTGCTCTTCTTTTTCTAATTGTTGGAGATGTTGGTTTATGGTGTTGATTTTGGCTCTTTCTTCTTTTTTTTGATGTGTGCATTTATTGCTGGAAATTGGCCTTTGATAACTGCTTTTGCTGTGTTGCAAAGATTTTGGTATGATGTGTTTTCATTGTTGTTTGATTCAAGGAATTTTTGAATTTCATTTTTTATTTCTTCCTTTTCCCAGTCTTTCTTAAGGAGGGTATTGTTCAGTTTCCATGTGTTTATTCTTTATCCATTGATCTTCCTATTGTTCATTTCTAATTTAATAGCATTGTGATCTGAGAAGATATTGTTATTGGTGTTAGGTGCCATTGAGTGTCTGCAGTTCATTTGCAACCCTATGCACAGCAGAATTAAACACTGCCTGGCCCTGTGCCAGCCTCATGTTCCTTGCTATACTTGAGCCCATCATTGCAGCCACTGTGTCAATCCATTTCATTGAGGGACTTCCCCTTTGGCATTGGCCCTCCAGTTTACCAAGGATAATACCTTTCTTCAGGGAATGGTTCCTTCTGACAACGTCACCAAAATAAGTGAGACGAAGTTTGGCCATTCTTGCTTACAAGGAGCATTCCAGCTGCACTGCTTCCAGTACAGATTCATTAGCCCTTTTAGCAGACCATGGTACTTTCAACATTCTTCACTAATACCATAACTCAAAAGCATCAACTCTTCTTTAGTCTTCCTTTTTTATTGTCCAACTCTCACACACATATGACGTGATTGAAAATACAAAGACTTGTATCACACACACTTTAGTCTTCAAGGAGACACTTTGCTCTTCAGCACTTGAAAGAGGTCTTTTGCAACAGATTTTCCCAATGCTATATGATATCTGATGTCTTGACTTCTGCTTCCATTGGTGGTGATTGTAGAACCAAGTAATATGAAGTATTTGACAACATCAATCTTTTCTCCATTTATTGTAATTCTGCTTATTGGTCTAGTTGTGAGGATTAT
>NW_006925039.1:2245-4831 GCF_000298275.1 Orycteropus afer afer | reverse complement strand
GTAATTTATACTGCAGACTGCAGTCTTCAATCTCCATCAGTAAGTGCTTCAAGTCATCTTCACTTTCAGAAAACAAAGTTGTGTAATTAGCATATTGCAGGTTGTTAATGAGTCTTCCTCTAATCTTGATGCCATGTGTTTGTGTGTCAACTTGGCTGTGCCTGGTTGAGTAGCTGGACAGCTGGTGATAGTTATTCCCCATGATGAGATTGGCAATCAACTCCATGGTGGGATCTACCACAAGCAACTGAGTAGCTGCTTTGGGTATGTGATCTGCTTCCTGTATATAAGAATCAGCTTTGGGAATGGTCTCCAGCTTATGACACACTTGGACCCTGCATGTAACCATTTAGTTGTTCAGCAGCCTGTCATGCTCTGCCGACCTTGAGACTTACAGTGGACTTAAATCAATGGCCTGCTGTGTGGTTTGGGGGACAGTGCCCTTTTAATTGCCAACCTTTGGCTTCTCAGCCTCAGCAGCCAGCAGCTGTCTGAATGAAGAAACACCTCTAGCTCCAGTGGGTCAGGAGCAGAAGGCAGAGCTGGACACCAAGGTTGAGGGGCTTTCATCCAGCCCCTAGAGCCAGGCATTTTGAACTTTGACTTAAAGCCTCCAAACTGTAAGAGAATAAACTCCTGTTTGTTAAAGCCATCCCATTTGTGGTATATTCTTGTCAGAGCACTACTAGGTAACCGAAACACCACATTCTTCTTTATATAGTCCAGATTCTCTCAGTATTTGTTCAGCATCCACATTATTTTAAGAGCTTGTTTTACATTCAACTTTATGTGTACAGTGTACATTTAGTTTCACTACCCATTTACCATGTCCAACTCTAACCCAGTCTCCTTCCCTCCCTACCCTGTAAACCTTCCCTTGTGCCCATCATATTTATGCAATCCTGATTGTTTTTCATTTCCTCAATTTGAATGTTGGTCCTCTGGTGCCCTTGGGCTATTGCTCTAAGGAATGTATTACCATAGGGCATGTGGGTGCACTATCCTGGGTTGAGTGGTCTGCATGTACATCTTGTTAACCATTGAACTGAGAGCCAGCCCCTGGGGGGGGGGGTGTTTTATTCCAGTCGCAGAATGTATTCCAGGGCCATAGTATTGGGGGCCTCAAATTTCATCTGACCGGTAATTCTGGTCATTTATTGAGTTTTTGGATTTTTGTTCCATGTTTTTCCTCCTACTCTAAACAGGATCTCCAGATGTGATCCTTCCCTGAGTGCTTGGCATTGGTAGCTGGGCACTATCTAGTTCTTCTCGTCTCGAGGGCCATCGTGTCCTAGGGCTGATTGCTTCCAAATGCCCTTGTTTTTGCACTCTTCTTCGCTTCAAACACTAGGAGACCATTAGCTGCATCTTATATGGCCGCTTGAAAACTTTTAAGATCCCAGTCACTACTCAGCAATATAGGATGTGGAGCAAGGCTTTTACGTATTGTGTTGTGCCAAATGAGTCTGGTGCCCCCCAGTACTATTGTCCTGAAACAGTAGATCTATTGGATCTCTCTCCCATAGTGTCTGGTTGTCTGTGAGGGATTACTCTCTGTCTGTCTTCTATTGTTTCTGTAAGTATTGCAGGTATTTTCTATCACTGGTGTCTCAGCTAATCTATTCTTGATCTAGAGTATACTTCTGTTCACTGCTCCCCATCTGATCATCTCAGGTGTTTATGTGTTTATCTGTAGTCTAGTGTTTGATGTTAATGGCAATGCAGTATTGTGGACACATTGGTTGGTATTAGCATCTGTGTCTATGTCTTATGTGCACAGTTAGGTGTCCTCTTATTTCCCAATGTTATTATGGTGGTCAAATATCCTTCCCGTATATCCTTCCCCCTACCCACATCAGCATGTAGGCCCCAACTAGCTTGAAATTAATCCCTCTCCTTCCCTCCTCATCCCAGTAACCTACTAGGTGAGTTCCCTTTCCCAAGCAAACCCTTGTCTGTCTTTTTACAGTAATGGGCTCATACGGTACTTGTCCATCTGCAATTGACTTATTTCACTCCAAGTTCATCCACGTTGTGAGATGATTCACGTATCCCTCATTGTTCTTTAATGTGGCATAGTATTCCATTGTGTGAATATACCATAATTTGATTATCCTCTCATCTGTTGATGGGCATTTAAGTTGTTTCCATTTCTTTGCTATAGTGAATTGTGCTGTGATGAACATAGGTGTACATATGTCTGTCCATGTGCTAACTTTCACCTCTTTAGGATATAATCACAGTAATGGAATTGCTGGGTCAAATGGTACTTCTATTTTCAGTTTTATAAGGAAATGCCATACCATTTGCCACAGTGGTTGTAACATTTTACAATCCCACCGGCAGTCACAAGATTCCAATCTCTCCACAACCTCACCAGCATTTGTTATTTTCTGACCTGTTGAACTTTGCTATTATTGCTGGGGTGAGATGATAACTTATTGTTGTTTTGATTTGCATCTCTCTAATGATTAATGATCTCAAGCAATTTCTCATTTGTTTGTTGGCTGCCTGTATATCTTCCTTGGTGAAGTGTCTGTTCAAGTCTTTTGCCCATTTATGAATTGGGTTATTTGTCTTTATTTT
>NW_006925039.1:0-1150 GCF_000298275.1 Orycteropus afer afer | reverse complement strand
AGTATGTAAGCCCCAACTAGCCCTAAATTAATCTTTCCCCTTCCCTTCCCATCCTGGTAACCTACTAGGTGAGTTCCCCTTCCCAAGCAAACTCTACTCTGTCTTTTCACAGTAATGGGCTCATACAATACTTGTCCTTCTTCAATTGATTTATTTCACTCAGCATAATGTCCTCCAGGTTCATCCATGTAGCAAAATGATTCACATATCCCTCATTGTTCTTTAATGTGGCATAGTATTCCATTGTGTAGATACACCATAATTTGATTATCCACTCCTCCGTTGATGGGCATTTAGGTTGTTTTCATCTCTTTGCTATGGTGAATTGTGCTGTGATGAACATAGGTGTACATATGTCTGTTTGTGCGCTATCTCTCACCTCCTTAGGTTATATTCCTAGTAATGGAATTGCTGGGTCATATGATACTTCTTAGGAGCTCTGGTAGCATAGTGCCTGCTAACCAGACGGCTGGCGGTTCAAACCCACCAGCCACTCCTCGGAAGGAAGGTTGGGCAATCCTACTTCCGTAGTGATACTGCCTCGGAAACCCAAGGAGGGGTCACTATGAGTCAGGTTTGACTTGAAGGCACATAACAACAACATAACAATGGTACTTCTTATTTTCAATTTTTTAAGGAAATGCCATACTGTTTGCCACAATTCACATTCTTTTCCAATGCACATGGATCAATTGTAAAGCAACCATTTTACAATTCCACCAGCAGTGCACAAGAGTTCCAATCTCTCCACAATCTCACCAGCATTTGTTACTATCTGACCTGTTGAACTTTGCTATTATTGTTGCGGTGAGATGGTATGTCATTATTGTTTTGATTTGCATCTCTCTAATGATTAATGGGGGAGCTCTGGTAGCATAGTGGCTAAGGCACTTGACTGCTAACCAGAAGGCTGGTGGTTCAAATCCAACAGCCACTCCTCGGAAGGAAGATGGGGCAATCTACTTCCATAGTGATACTGCCTCAGAAACCCAAGGAGGGGTCTCTATGAGTCGGGTTCGACTCAATGGTACATAACAACAACAATGATTAATGGGAGCTCTGGTGGCGTAGTGCCTAAGGCACTTGACTGCTAACCAGAAGGCTAGCAGTTCAAACCCACCAGCCACTCCTCGGAAGGAAGGTTGGGCAA
>NW_006925038.1:10515-12236 GCF_000298275.1 Orycteropus afer afer | reverse complement strand
GTTGACAGATCTTCAACTATCACAGATGGTCACTGGGAAGAGGTAACTATGGGAAGGAAGTGGGAGGGGAGCTGTTGCATTGTAAACTGTGGTCAATGACATGAGACAAAGTATATGTGAACTGCTGTATGGAAAGTGAATTCACTCTGTAAATCTTCACCCAAATCACAAGTGGGTTTCCTGAAGTCCCACAGCTAGTCAGTGTCAGACCCTAAGGCAGTCTGAATGGTGCCAAGTTTTCTTGCCAATATAACAGACTTGCCCTATATGCCAAGACTGGGGACTACTAATAGACAGACAATCCAAGAAGCTAAGGACATGGAGAGATAAGGTTACTAAAATGTACCATGGGGCATTCTTGGGCTATGACTTTGCCAGACTGCCAGGGACTGAGACAGGTTTGGACTTCAGAGGAGTTTCTTAAGTGTAGAATTGGGAAATATGCAGTAGGGCAAGTTACAAGGCATGAGTCCTTTAATGAGTAGAACATGCCAGAAAGTGAGTGTACTCATGAATGCATTGGTAAACTCAATTGTTGAGGAAGATGTTTCACTTACATGAAAACTTTTAATTGAACAATTAAGATAGCAAAGGTGCTTGTAAGTTTTCCATGTTAAGAAGGTAAGTTAAGTCAATGCATGTGTATTATAAACATGAAAGTGTTATGCTCAGAACAACATGGTCCAACTGACCTCTTTTCCTGGTGGTCCCACTGCCTTTGGGTCTGAAATGTTTGAAGGCTTGGACACAGTTCCACATGGCTGGAGGGCAAGGAAAAAAGTAAGGAAAAATGGGAGAGGCAGACAGGAGCCGACTCACAAAAGCTCTTGTAGACAAAGGAGGAAGTTTGGATTTTAGCCCAAGGCATTAAAGGAAAACCAGTTGCCAGTGAGTTGATTCCAACTCATGGCAGCTCCACATGTATCAGAGTGGAACTGTGTTTTCAATGACTAACTTTTTTGAAGTAGATCCCCAGGCCTTCTTCCAAGGCACCTCTGGGTGAACTCAAACTTCCAACCTCCAGTTAGCAGCTGAGCGCATGTGCAGTTTGCACCCCCAGGGACTCCAAAAGGGCAAAAGGGAGTTACCAAAGTCTTTCAAGCAAGGAAACTAAGTGCTGCCATCTGCAACAGCCCTGTGCCAAACCCCCAAGGTCAAGACTATGGATTGGAGTTTTCTTCCTGTCTTAGTTACCTAACAGAAATATCACAAGTGATGGCTTTAACAAACAGAAATTTCTTCTCTAACAGTTTGTTGCTATTGTTGTTATGTGCCCTTGAGTCAGGCCTGACTCATAGCGACCCCTCCTTGGTTTACGAGGCAGTATTACTACGGAAGTAGATTGTCCAACATTCCTTCCGAGGAGTGGCTGGTGGGTTTGAACCACCAGCCTTCTGGTTAGCACTCAAGTGCGTCAGGCACTATGCTACCAGATCTCCTAAAGAGACAGCCCGGCTACCTGGTGGGGAGCGGCTGGTGGGTTTGAACTGTTAGCCTTGGGTGTGGCAGGTGACTGCCGTAGGCCCGAGGCCATCCCCTAGGGCCGTTTAACAGTTTAGGAGGCTGTTTTTTGTTACTGTTATGTACCTTGAGTCAGACCTGACTCATAGTGACACCTCCTTGGGTTTCTGAGGCAGTGTCACTACAGAGGGAGCTCTGGTACCGTAGTGCCTAAGGCACTTGCCTGCTAACCAGAAGGTTGGCGGTTCAAACCCACCAGC
>NW_006925038.1:3927-10275 GCF_000298275.1 Orycteropus afer afer | reverse complement strand
CAAATGCCTTAGGCACTATGCTACCAGAGCTCCTGTTTAGGAGGCTAGAAGTCTGAATTCAAGGCTCCAGTGCTAAGGCAAGGCTTTCTTTCTCTCTTGGATCTGGAGGAAGATCCTTGTCTCTTTTCAATATCTGTAGGCCCAGTGTTCCTTTGAGCTCTCCATGGGTCTTGGTATCAATCTTTCCTGTGCATAGGAGGTTCCCAGAACAGGGACTCTGAGTCCAAAGGATGCACTCTGCTCCTGGTTCTTCTTTCTTGGTGGTAGTAGGTCCCTCCGATCTCTGCTCCTTTGTTCAATACCTTTTATACTTCAAAAGCAATTGACTCAAAATACAACCTAATCCTATAGATTGCAACCACTAACACTTAAAATGTAGATTACTCATTAACATAACTGCCTCTAATCCTGACATCATAGAGGTGAGGATTTACAACACACAGGTTAATTACATCAGATCACAAAATGTAGGATAATGAAATAGTACTGAAAATTATGGCCTAGCTATGTTGACACATATTTTGGGGGGACACAAGTCAATACATAACACTTCCTGAAGGAACAGAGTTGGAGAAAATAATATTCTTATTGTCTTTTAAAGCTATTCATAACATGGGAGGTTTTATTATTGTTTTTATTTGCTCTCAAAGGAAAATATATTTGAGTGAGTGGGTTATTTTGTCTTTATTTTGCTTCCTCATTCTTGAGAAGTCTGACAGGTCAGTGTGGGCAGCCAGAGATGTTGTGAGAGTTACCTTGACCTCAGCAAATGAGTCGCACAGGTAAATGGGGTCTCAGTCTGTCAGCAAACTTCACTAGGACGTGTTGTACTTCTGCCCACTAAGCCCAGACCCCACCTTAAGCACACAATTTTAATAACAATTTCCCCTACTACCCAAGGAAAGCTTGTGGATCACAACAGTCCAATTTGCAACCAATCATGGGGATGGTGCAGGTGTGGAGAGCGCTCTGTTCCATTGTGGATGGTGTCACCCTGAGTCAGAGCTAACACAATAGCAGCTCACAAAAACAGCAACAACTACTACTTCTCATATCAACAAGTACTGACATATACGATTCACCAGCCAATCAGAACTAATTTCATAACAAGCCTTTGAAGTAAGTACTATTATAATTTCCATTTTACAGAATGAAGAAATTGAGGCACAGAGAATCTTAATGATTTGGTCGAAGACAACCAAGAAATAGGTAAGAATTAACAAACTAGGACTTTGAACCTAGGTCTATTTGATATCAGAGTTCAAGTTCTTAACCACAAGGCTTCATTTTGCCACATAAGAGGTGCTCATAGTAGGTGGGATGATTGCCAGAAAGAATACCTTGTACAGTGTTAGGTGTGAGATGGGTGTTAGGGATATCTTTTGAAAGCTGTAAGGTATTTCATTTGGGTTAGATGCCCAAGTGCAAAGCACATGGAGAAAAACCTCCCTAATGTGTTCATTATTACTAATAGAATCACCTGGTGATTCCTTAAAGATAGAGTGTTCCCAGTGAGCTTCATGAATATTGTCACAGCCCACTTGGAACAATATGGAGATTTCAACTGAGTGGTCTGATACACCAAAAAAAGAAACAAACGAGCAAGCAAAAATATTTATAGATGTACCTTTAAGCACACTATGCACACCAGAACTAGAAGCAAGTGGCTGCTGATTCAATGCCATTCAGCATTTACAGAGTGTGTATTACATGCCATGCACAGTACTAGATCCTGGAACACAGAAATGAATGAGACGCAGTTATTCCCTAATGAGCCATATGGAGTATTTTAAGGGCAGTGTATTAGTTTCCTGGGGCTGCCATAACAACATACCATAAATTAGGTGGCTTAACACTACAGTACTATATATGGTCCTATAGTTCCAGATGGCCAGACTTAGTTTCACCAGTTTTGGTCATGACATCAGAAGGGACCAGTCCCTGGAGAAGGGCATCATGCGTGGCAAAGCAGAGAGTCAAAGAAAAAGGGAAGGCCCCTCAATGACATGGATTGACACAGCGGCTGCAACAATGGACTGAAGCATAGCAAGGATTGTGAGGATGGTGCTGGACTGGGCAGTGGTTCATTCTGCTGTACATACGGTTGCTATGAGTCAGAGCCAACTCAAAGGCACCTAACAACAACATAGTTATGGAAGCTGGAAGTCCAAATTCAGGGAGTCAACATGACTCATGAGTCAGAGGGCAATGCTCTCTCTAAAGGCTCTGGGGAAAGATCCTTTCTTGCCTCTCCCAGCTTCTAGCGGCCCCATGCGTTCCTTGGCTTGTGTAGGATAACTCCAATCTCTGCCTCCATCTTCATTTCATGTCTATATCTCTCTGTGTCTTTTCTCCTCTTTTATTAGTACATCAGTCATATCGGACAAGGGTCCACCTACTCCAGTAGTGAGTGTCTAAGTGGTACAAAAGGTTAACGTGCTCTGCTGCTAAAAGACTGGACTCGAGTTCACCCAGAGGCACCCCAGAAGAAAGAACTGGAGATCCATTTCTGAAAAGTGAGCCATTGAAAACTCTATGGAGCACAGTTCTAGTCTGACACACATGGGGTCACCATGGATCAGCATCAACTCCCCAGCAACCAGTCTGGTCACTTCTCTACTCCAATAAAACCTCATGTTAACTAACAACATCTTCAAAGGCCTGATTTCCAAACATGGTCACATTTGCAGTTACTCAGCATTAGACTTCAGCATATCTTTTTAGGGTGGTACAATTCAACCAGAAGAGTCAGAAAGTTTGCGACTAATTATAACACCATGTCCAAATGTGATGTAAGCAATATGAACAGGGTGTTGATTAGAGCACAGAAGCCTGAGCAGTTACTTATACTCAAAACTCAGAGAATATCTTGCAAAGGCAGCAAAATTAGAATTTAGCCTTGAAGGATGAGAAGAATCAGAAATATAGAAAAGGATATTCTAGAGAGAGGAATGTTTTAAATAACAAAAGTGTGGTTGTTTTTGTTGTTGTTATGTGCCATCGAGTCGAACCCGACTCATAGCGACCCCTCCTTGGGTTTCCGAGGCAGTATCACTATGGAAGTAGATTGCCCCATCTTCCTTCCAAGGAGTGACAAAAGTGTGGACAGAAGTTTAAAAAAAAGACTATGTATGTAATATATGGAGAACTGCAAGAAATTTAGTGTTTTGGAATGTAGAGGTCATTTGGAGACTTTGAAAGGAAAAGAAGCAGGGCCCAGATTGTTGGGAGACCTTGATAATGAGCTTGGACTTGATCCTGTTGGTTATGCAAAACCACTGGAGAATTTGAAAAGCAATGAAAGTAACCATTTTGAAGTGCATGTTTGGCAGCTTGCACAAATTGCAGGGTGAACGCTGGACTGGAAGGTAGAGACTAGAGATAGTGGAAGAAGAGTACTTAGGAGACTACTTAATAATCCAAGAAATTGATTGTAGAAGCCTAAATCCTGGCAATGGAGGGAGGAATGGAAAAGAGGAACGGTACTAGGTGAATATGTCTGGAGTTGGATGGACAACATTTGGTGACTAATTGGACTTGGAGGTAAGAAAGTGGGAAGAATCAGAGAGGACCCTGAAGTCACTAGTTTTTGTGAGAGGTGGATGGATAATGATATCATGAAGCAAGATAGGAAACCCTGGAGGATAAGCAAGGGTGGGGAATGGGGAAGTTAATTGGCTCTGTTTGGAATATGTTGAGCTTGAAACATTGAAGACCAAAACTGAAAAGCAGAAGAAACAGAAGTCTGGATCTCTGAACAGAGAGACAGAAATGTGTGAGTCATCGTCATTTACTGGTAGTTGAAGATCTAGGAGAAAGAGCTCCAAGAGTGCACAGAAATTGCTAGGAGAACACAGCGAACCCTAGGGAAGATTTATATTTACAGGAATGCTACAGAAAGAGAAGTAAAGGAAGGAGACAGAAAGAATGACCAAAGGAATAGTAGGAGAAATAAGAGTAAGTGGTATTAGGGGGATGAAGGTGATCCAAGGCCCATGTTAAATGCCTTAGAGAGATTAGGCATCAATATTCTGAAGAATTGCTTAGGAATCTTGTCAAAATGAAGATTTTGATTCCGTAGGTCTTGGGTGGGGCCTAAGATTCTGCATTTATAATAAGCTTCCAGTTGTTGATCTTGATGCAAGTGCATGGACCACACTTTGAATTAGCAAGGGGTAGATTGAAAACTAAGGAGTCTTGGTGGTACAGTGGTTATGCATTCAGCTGCTAATGGTAGGCTGGTAGTTTGAATCCACCAGCCACTCCATGGGAGAAAGATGTAGCAGTCTGCTGCTGTAAAGATTACAGCCTTGGAAACACTATGAGGTAGTTCTGCTCTGTCTTACCGGGTCATTATGAGTCAAAATCAACTCAATGGCAATTGATTGAATGGGTTCGAGTGAAGGCTGAGATTAAATCATAGAGTAGAGCAATTTGGAGGTCACTGCTGACCTTTAGGAGGATTCCATAAAGTAGCGGAGCTCAAAGACACATTTGGGTAAAGAATGATTGAGATCTGGGAAGTCAAGGCAGGGATGGGACCAAAAGCCTCCAGTGGTCAGCAGGAAAGGAGAGACACGAGTCAATAGCTGGAGGGAGAGGCATAGTCAAAGGAAGGTTTGGGAAATAAGGAAAATTGGAACCTGTTTGTAGGGAGATGAGGGAGGAAGTGAAGAGGAGCTGAATGATTATTCTAGAGGAGGTAGGAAGATGGTATCCAGTGGTTGATCCTTGCTCCCTTACTGCCTTCAAAGACACTTTTTCTGAGACAAAAGGCAAGGATGGGTAAAGAAACAGGTAAGATTTTGAGATCCATTAGGGGTAAGGTAGTGAATTTCATAACTAATGTTCTTTGTTTTCTAAAAAAAAGTGAGAATAGTATTTCATGCCAAGAACAAAGGTGTGCATTGGTTTTGGAAAGTAGCAGATGATAGTTATGATTTAAAACAGTCCCTGTAGATAATGGGGATAAGATAGTGGTAAGAAAACACAGGATAAGATGGTAATAAGAAAAATAAAGTGTGAGAAAAAAACGGCAATCCATAATAAACCTACTTTATACAATGATCCGATCATGGAGCTGACACAGAATCAGGTGGTATTTCATTTTGCTGTCATGGGGTTGCTATGAGTCGGAAACGACTCCAGCGCACCTAAAAACAACAACATACAGTGATCCATTCTTGTGGTTAGGCACTGTCTTAGTTCTCTAGTACCACTATAGCAGAACTACCACAAGAAGATGACTTCAATAAACAGAAATTTATTTCCTCACGGTTTTGAAGGCTAGAAGCCCAGCTTCATGAGGCCTGTTCTAGAGGAGGCTTTCTCTCTCTGTTGACTCTGGGAGAAGGTCCCTGTCTCCTTGGCTCCTAGGTGATTTGTCTTCCTCCACTTCTGCTTGCTGGCTTGTGCTTAATCTGCTCTTTTATGTGTCAAAAGAAATTGACTTAAAACACACCCTACACTGATACTGCTTCATTGACATAACAAAGAAAACCTATTCCCAAATAGGAGTATTAACTGCAGGTATAAGGGTTAGGATTGGCAGCACATATTTTGGGGTGATGCAGTTCAATCCATAACAGGTGCCATTGAGTCAGCTCCAGCTCATAGTGAACATTGCCTGATCCTGCTCCATCTTCATGATCATTGGAAAATAATCCATTACACATGTAATATTCAAGTTAGCACACAAGAATGAACTGTAGGGCCCCAGAGTCCAGAGAACTTTAGAATTGAAAAGGATTTCTTGTTCTTGAAATAGAATTGCTAAAACCTTAAGTACTGCATAGGAAGTGCAGTATGTCTACATTTATACCAGAGGAAGTAGGCCTTGACCTAAATCCTCAGCTGCTGGTGCTCTGGCAGAGCAAGACCAGACTACTCTGGGCTCAAACCTCCTGGACCCCATGGACAAGAATTTCTCTACGCCTCTTCATTTCATCCTACTTAATTTAGATGCAAGCCATACCCATTTCGGCCCATTCTGCTATTTTGTTGTTGTTGTTGTTAGGTGCCACAGTGGTGGCTCTGACTCATAGTGACCCCATGTACAATAGAATGAAACAGTGCCTGACCATGCACCAGCCTCACAATGCTTGCTATACCTGAGCCCATGGCTGCAGCCACCTTGCCAATCCATCTTCTTGAGGGTCTTCTCCTTTTTCTCTGACCCACCACTTTACCAAGCATGATATCCTTTTCCAGGGAATGGTCCCTTCTGACAACATGACTAAAGTAGATGAGACAGGCTTCAAAGGAGTTCCGGCAAGATGGCGGACTAGGCAGAAGGACTGCACAGACCCTCTTCAACAAAGAAAAGGGAAACCAATTAACACAGACACA
>NW_006925038.1:0-794 GCF_000298275.1 Orycteropus afer afer | reverse complement strand
CTGTGGTTTCCAGCCAAACAAGGTACAGGCATGTGAATTAAACAGTTACCTCAAGTAGACACATGCCCTGGAGAGAACAATCATGGGAGAAGTAAGGGCTGCTTATGCACAGGGAGACAGCTCAGGTGGCAAGAGAGAATGGAGGGATGGACACTGGGAAGAGGTAACTACGGGGAGGAAGTGGGAGAGGAGCTGCTGCATTGTGGTAAACTGTGGTCAATGACATGCGACAATGTATATGTGAACTGCTGTATGGAAAGTGAATTTACTCTGTAAATCTCCACCCAAATCAAAATAAAATAAAATAAATAAATAAAGTAGATGAGACAAAGTCTGGCCATTCTCACTTCCAAGGAGAATTCCAGCTGCACTTCTTCCAGGACAGATTTGTTCATTTTTCTGGCAGTCCATGGTAGTTTGAGTATTCTTCACCAACACCACAATTCAAAAGCATCAACTCTTCTTCAGTCTTCCTTATTCATTTTCCAGTTTTAGCATGCATATAAGGCAATTGAAAATACCATGGTTTGGGTTAGGTGCACCTTAATCTTCAAAGTGACATCTTTGGTCTTCAGCACTTGAAAAAAATCTTTTGCAGCAGATTTGCCCAGTGCAATATGATGTCTGACTTCTTGACTGCTGCTTCCCTGGGTGTTGATTGTGGACCCAAGTAAAATGAAATCTTTGGCAACTTCAATTTTTTCTCCATTTATCGTGATGTTGCTTATTGGTCCAGTTGTGAGGATTTTCATTTTCTTTATGTTGAGGTGTAATCCATACTGCAGACTGTAGTC
>NW_006925037.1:11078-11652 GCF_000298275.1 Orycteropus afer afer | reverse complement strand
AGACCAGAAGGCTGTTTTTCAAACAGAACAAGGGGACACTGCATGGTTTAAAATCAGGAATGGAGTGTGTCAGGGTTATATTCTTTCACCTTACTTATTCAATGTGTATGCTGAGCAAGTAATCCAAGAAGCTGTATCATATGAAGAAAAATGTGGCATCAGGTTTGGAAGAAGACTCATTAACAACTTACAATAAGCAGATGACCCAACCTTGCTTGCTGAAAGTGAAGATGCCTTGAAGCACTTATTGGTGAAGATTTAAGACTACAGTCTGAAGTGTGGATTAATCTCAACATAAATAAAATGAAAATCTCACAATTGGACCTATAAGCAGCATGACGATTAACGAAGAAAAGATTGAAGTTGTCAAAAATTTCATATTGCTTGGTTGCACTATCAACACCAATGAAAGCAACAGTCAAGAAATCAGATGTATTGCACTGGGTAAACCTACTACAAAAGACCTCTTTAAAGTGTTAAAGAGTAAAGATATCTCTTTGAGGACTAAGGTGCACTTAACCCAATCCATGGTATTTTCAGTAACTTCATATGCATGTGAAATTTGGGCAATGCA
>NW_006925037.1:8266-8848 GCF_000298275.1 Orycteropus afer afer | reverse complement strand
CAGACCACATCCCAAAGAAAGCTACTCAGTTGCTTGTGGTAGATCTCACCATGGAGCTGATTGCCAGTCTCATCATGAGGAATAACTACTACCAGCTGCCCAGCCACTCAACCAGACCCAGCCAAGTTGACACACAAACATAACCACCACAAGGAGTAATGTTGCATCAGGTTTACAGTTTACTCTCATTATTTCAGAGAGACACAGAGGGAGAGAGACAGAGAGATTAAAGGCAGTCATCTTTGATATATCCATTGTTGAGAAATATGAATGAAGAAATTTAGTTTGTATTATTGTTCTTTCAAGTTTTCTACAAATTTAAAAAGTGAAGTATTAAGGAAAGTAAACAAATGAAAAAGACCAGTAAGTTAGTGAAGAAATAATCCACCAAGCAGAAAAAAAAGAATTCATATTCAGAAAATATAAAGTAATTCTAAAATAAATTGTCTAAAGAAAAAACAATTTTATTGACTTTGAATTTCATTGTTAACAGGGCATGAAATTGTTTCTCAAGTTCTTTGCAAAATCAAGCTGAACTTTTAAACATAGTGGAGAGAGGCAATATTTGTGGCATTATCCATG
>NW_006925037.1:5886-7201 GCF_000298275.1 Orycteropus afer afer | reverse complement strand
CAATGGAGCTTCTACACTAAG
Organism: Orycteropus afer afer; assembly: GCF_000298275.1. Lineage (NCBI taxonomy): Eukaryota > Metazoa > Chordata > Mammalia > Tubulidentata > Orycteropodidae > Orycteropus > Orycteropus afer. Next base: position 7,180 of record NW_006925037.1, on the reverse strand, counting down.
ACAGACTGGAAAGGACCTGATGATCTACCTCTAAATAGATTGGCCAGTGTTATAGTAACTGAAAATGAGTTAGTCCCTCATACATAGGAAGTGCATAGGAAGGTACTCAAATAAAATATGACTAGGAAAGAGCTGCCTCCTCAAAGCAGTCAACCTTAATGATGTGGATGGAATAAAGCTTTCAGCCCCTCCATTTACTATTGTGGCATGATTCAAAATTAAAAGAAATAGCAGAAAATATCAATATATAGTCAGAAGATGGGATATATTGTCACAGAATTGGGATTTCATGAGCCTTCTGGTGGGGTCTTGTCTCCTGCCAAAAAAGAATCTTTCAGACAGATTTTAAAAAGAAGCATTTCATGAAACACTGTGCAGTAGAGGGCATCCAGTTGGGAGGCACACTAGCTGAACTGGGCTTTTTCTACACACAGCAGATAGAGGGGACAAAAATGGAAGTTGCAATTTAGGGACTTGGGTCTCAAAGTTATCCCTTTTTGGACACTGGATAACATTCCTTTTCTGGATGCCCTAAGAAATCCTTTTGTGAAATCTGGGTGCTTCTCTTCCAGTCCTGCGTTTTGCTCAGAAAGATGTTTTATTTTGTTTGAATGAAATGGAGGCTGTCACAGAGGGTCCTGCACCTGGAAATAACAGCCCAACGATTACAGAGCAGTTAGGTTTTGCAATTGCTATCAGCAAGTCAGTAAGGAGTATTAATCAATTTGTTTAGACAATCTCAAGTATGTGCTGTGCCTTCTACTCTCAGTCCAAGGGAAGAGAAATGGCATAAGATTTTATAATGTAGCAAAATAGCAGTTTGAGTAATCTTAATAATACAAAAATTCACTAGGTGTTATTCAATTCTGTACATGTGTCCCTATCTCAACATGAAGTATGAATCTAGGATAACTGGAAGTCAGCAAAAATGAAATGGAATGCTTGAAACTTGATATCCAAGTCATTCATATGATGCACTTGATCTCATCACACAATTTGTCTGCTCTTCAGTCATTGGTTCAAGCATCAATTATTTCAGATGATCTCTAAATTCAGGTGGGTTATACACAAGTCATATTTTGGCTCTCATGCACTTGTTTAATTTTCTTCAGCTTCACCTTAAACTTGAATATGGGCAATTGACGATCTGTCCTGATTGATGATTTGAGCTCCTCTATCATCTTTTTCCACAGAAGTAATCTATTAGATTTTTGTGTATTTCATCTGGTGGGGTCCATGTGTATAGTCACCATTTATTTTGTTGAGAAAAGAATTTGCAGTGAATAAGTCATTG